>NC_089580.1:138101442-138122597 GCF_019320115.1 Miscanthus floridulus | reverse complement strand
TGTCCATGACGAAGGTGTCAGCCAGGGGCGTCGGGACCGGTGCCCTGGTGCCGGATCCGGTGTCCCCAGGTCGCGTCAAAGGTCGGCAACGATGGCACGGGTGTCGCATGCCGGCGATGGTGATCGACGACATCTCATCGTGCGGCGGTGTTACATTCGCGGCAAAGTCAGTCTGATTCCATGCGAAGCCTGGTCGGAGGGGTGGCATCGACGCAGCTGTCTGACTGCTGTCCTGCCGCTGGTGTGTCGATGCCCCTCTGATTGAGTCTTCTACGAGGCGGCAGGACGTGATGACGACAGTGGTTTAGGCATGGGGTTCGGCGTTCGGCGTCTTGGCCGACGATGCTAGGGTTGTAACCCTCTGGTGTTACAAGCTTGCTAAGCACCGAGATTTAGATCCGAGAGGGGTTAGCCAAACAAGTTTTGGTTTTAAAAATTTATAACGCACGTGAAATGATAAGCGAATCCTATACGACTCACTTTCGTGGATTCAATAAATATCCAAGTTAACGTACTTGGTGCGTAAAAGTGCTAATGAAATTCTAACGAGAAAAATGGGATAAGTCGTTTTAATTGTTTGACATAAAAAAACAATTATATAAACAAAAATAAAATAAACTTGTGTGTAGTATTAAGTAAAGATGATGAGCAAGTGGTGTAGTTGAAGATGCAACTTTACTTAGTGAAAACAAATTCTGTTAACTAGTGTTCTTGATAGCTCAAAAATCAAATTTGAAGTTAAGATAAGGCTATTTTCGTTAAGTCGGCAAACGCTTTGAACTTACGTTTAAAGTACTATTTTGACGATTTATTGTGGACGAAATAATTAATTAGTGCTTAAATATTTTATTCGTATGGTTTAGTATAAAGTATGGATTATTGTATGAAGTATTTGTTGGTTGAAGTTAACAAGGTTTAGACCTATTAAAATTGTGACAAAAAGGTTAATGGCTACTTAGCCCTAACTGAAACTCTTAACTTTTCTAAGTATGGAAGGGTAGTAGACAATGCCATTTTGACATTTAAATTCTGACTAAAATTTAAACCACTAGATCCATATTTTTGTATTGTTGATTGCATCTAAGTAAGCTCTTGGGCATGGGGTAGGTCATATTGTGTGGTGTCGCGTTGCTCTCTTAAAAATTCTCCAAACTTCGTTGGAACGTGCTGTTAACCATGTTGTTGATGCTCTGTCATGAATTGGCGTTCGACGCGACGAACCTATCTTGGTGTCTCTCCAACTTCCTCTCTGGTCATCTTTGGTGGTAGGAATTGCTTCGTTAGCTAGCTGTTAGTGTTGATTTTGGGTCCGTGGACTTGGTTGAGCTTTCGTCGAATTAGTAAGTAGATTTTGGTCTACTTTGAAAAGCGTGTGTGGCGTCATTCATAGTCTCTCAGCCTGAGCCCCGCAGTCACCACGCGAGCATGTCGCCGCTGCTCCACTGGCTGACCTCGTTGGCTGTCGGCCGCATGTCGGGCTGTTTCGACCCCGGCCGTCTTCCGTGGGTCCAGTCGGTGCTGCGGTGCTGTTGCTACGTGGGTACCACGTGCGCGCTGCTGACCAGGCCGTGCATGAGTGAAAGCTCTAGTTTGGTTTTGGTTAATGATGAAACCCTAAGTGCTAACCTAGTTTATCAGATGATTATGAGATAGGTAGCACTACTCCAAGTGATGAAGCAATGGTGAAGATCATGACAATGGTGATGGCATGGTGATGGTCAAATGCTTAAACTTGGAAAAAAGAAAGAGAAAAACAAAAGGCTCAAGGCAAAGGTATAAAATGTAGGAGCCATTTTGTTTTAGTGATCAAGACACTTAGTGAGTGTGATCATATTTAGGATAGATAGCCGTACTATTAAGAGGAGTGAAACTCATATCGGAATACGGTTATCAAAGTGCCACTAGATGCTCTAACTCATTGCATATGCATTTAGGATCTAGTGGAGTGCTAACACCCTTGAAAATATTTGAGAAAAATGCTAACATATGTGCACAAGGTTTTGCAGGGTTGAGATGGGTTTGGGTCCCTCTCTCCCTCCTGCCGAGCTTGCTCGGTGGGATTCGGCGCTTTTGGAAAAATGAAATGTCTATTTTCTATTGCGTCGGATGCAAAATTCTTGGTGGTTGGCACACTTGAGCAAGGGTGAAGAAGTTAGAGTTGAAATGGAGTTGGTCGAAATGATGCTGGCGTCGGTCTACTGACCGGACGCTGGGTCACTCAGCGACCGGACGCTGAAGGCTGCGTCCGATCGAGCTGTCAGATGGCACAGACGTTGGGGTTGAGCACCGGACGCTGGTCTGCGTCCGGTCAAGATGGACCGGACGCGTCCGGTCAAAAAAACATGCCTCGGGGAGCTTATTGGAAACGACCAGACGCTGGGGCTTCAGCGTCCGGTCAGTTTTGACCGGAGCGTCCGGTCTGCTTCATAGCCGTTGAAATCTGACGAATAGCGTTGAAGGGGATGACACGTGGCGTCCATCGGGCGACCAGACGCTGAGGGCCAGCGTCTGGTCAGTATGACCGGAGCGTCCGGTCAGAGCGCGTTTGCCCAATGAAGGGGTATAACGGCTCTATTTGATGGGGGCTCTATTTATAGCTCCATGGCCGGCTCAAGGGATAACTCTTGCTCATTTTCATTGACATAACAACCTTGTGAGCTTAGCTAAAGCCCTCACATCTCCATCATGATTCATCATCTTTGTGAGATTGGGAGAGAATCCAAGTGCATTGCTTGAGTGATTGCATCTAGTGGCACTTGGTATTCGTGTTGCGCTGCGGATTTTGCTTGTTTCTCTTGGTGGTTGCCACCACCTAGATGGTTGGAGCAGTGGTGAAGTCGGCACGAGTTGGTGATGTTCGTGGCCATCTCCGGTAATTGTAAGGGGAGTTGTACCTTCCCCGGCGGAGTGCGAAAGGTAACTCTAGTAAATTGCTCGTGTCATTGAGTTACCTCACTTGTGGGTCGGTTCTTGCGGTGTCCTATCATGTGGACGAGGTTGTGAAACACCTCTTAGCCGCCAAACCACCAAGTGTTGGTCGACACAATGGGGACTAGCGTATTAGCAAGCACGTGAGCCTCAGGAGAAAAATCGGTTGTCTCTTGTCATTCATTCTCCCGGTGATTGGCTTGATCTTTATCTTGTGATTGGTTCATCCCCTACATGGTGGTATAATCACCCTACTTACTTATTTACATTCTTGCAAACTAGTTGATACAAGCTCTTTAGTGTAATTAGAATTGAGAGCTTACTTTATATTTACATTCATCTAGTTGAGCTCTTTGGAGTAGCAAGTTTGTGTGCCTAAGTAATCATTGCAACTAGAATTGTTGGATAGGTGGCTTGCAACCCTTGTAGAGCTAGAGCAAGTTTGCATTACGCTATTTGTCATACTAATCAAATTGCTCTAGTTAATTTGTAGATTTTTAAATAGGCTATTCACCCCCTCTAGCCATATTAGGACCTTTCAATGGGGCCAAGCCGACGCCGCGGTAGTCACCGTCTAGCCGCCGTGGTGCTCGTCTCGCCGCTCAATCCACCTACCCATCGAGCCGCCGCTTGCCCCCGTAGTCATGTCACACTAATGCCCTTGTTGTGGTGTCACTGCCCTCTTCTCATGTCGTTTTGTTGCAACCGGCCCTACGAGACGGCCCCCGCCCATGATCGCTGCTTCACTATCGCCGCTCGTGTCCCGCGAAGGCCGAGCAGTTCCATCCGACACCCCACCACACACTCCCTCTGAGCCACACCGTGCGGATGCTCTCGCTCATTAAACACAGCCTTGGCCAAGGTTGGCCGGGCCTGGAAGCCGCTGCCCGTTGCCCTTGCCGCTCAAGGAGCCACGCCGCTTCGCAAGCTTAAAATGTGTGGTCCATGATATCCCACCTCGATTCAGTGCCCCAGCGGCTAGGATTAGAAGCTAGCTAGCAAACTGACCCGCACCAAGGCGTAGACAAGCCTTGTAGTCTGCCAATTCGGCGTTTTGCTCGCCACAGGCCAGGTGCGCCGCGAGCCGGTAGAGTTGGGGGTAAGTGCCAAACCAAAGGTGAAGATTCGATTGATGGTGTTTCTGGGCTCGTCTTGACCCCCTCTATCTAGTACTCTCGTCATTCTGGCTAGGGTCCTCACCGTGGGTGCGTCTATGCGCCGGTGCCACGCTCGGAGCATCGTCGTGTGGTGCGGGTGCACGTGGCCAAGGTTCTCCCGACCTTCTCCTCCTCAACCGGTTTGCGCGGCTGGCCTCGTGGTAAGCCCCTTCTGCTCCCTCGCAACCTTTATCATCTCGTGAGTCTTTAGGTTTGTCGGAACAGCTTCACCACCAACGTGAAATGCGCTGACCCAGCCGCCGCTGTGGTCGACTATGCTGCAGTGCCTCCCCAGGTCTCTAACCGCTGTGTCTAGGAGCGCGGCATCGTAACTTAGATGTTCGGCCATCATAGGTCACTGGAGACCTTTGCTGGTGGCTGGCATAACCGCAGTTTGTTGACGATCACCACGCCATCGCGTGTGGTGGAATCAGGGACCACCCCGTTGTGAAGACAGGAGAGTTCGGGGACTTGTTTGCAAAACCGATGTCGATAGGAATAATGCGCATAGTAGTTGTAGTAATATCTAAAAGCTTGGGGGCCTTTCTACAAAGCCACCATCGCACACGGGCTCACCTGGCCTTAGGCCGTGCTGGGCTTTTGGGCCAAATTAGTTGTCGCCGACCTTTTCCTTTTTCTAAAGCATTTTCTAATTTAGTTTCTAAGGTAAAGTCGTAAATTCAATATAAAATTATATAGTTAACCAAAAATTATGAAACTCATTTTGTTAGTTCCTAAAATTATGATCTATCTGCTAGTATATTTTGTTCACATAGTGTTATAATATTTTCAGGAGTTATCTAATTAATTTGAGATGCTTAATATTGTAAGATATAAACTTGTAAGAATTATTGTGATAAATGGGTGATAGTGTTGGCTCTGAAACTTTCACAGTAAATTCCTAACTTTATTAGGTGCTCACTGTAATTTTTGTAGCTCTATAATAATTAGTTTGCTAGGGTAGCTAAATGAGCCCTCATTTGAAAATATATATTTAATCAATAAAATGTCGAAACACCTTGGGATTTTAGAACTAAAACATTTTTCAGAGACGAAGCCTTACTTGATGACATGGATATGTAGCCTAGTATGCTAGTCATTAGAGCTAGCTCGTTAGCTTGCGGAGTGTAATCGTATTTTAGAGTTGTCGTTGCCGTTGATTGTTTACGTCTCTGCGTTGCATCCACGTGTATCATAATAGGGACAATGATGGATCATGGAGTCGACCGAAGTAGCATAAAAGATGGTGCCTTGATGATCGTATCACCATGATGGAATGTTAACTTTTGGTTATATCTTATCCAGATAAGCCCCGGTGCATAACCCATATTATTCTACACTTTATTTTATGCTTGTGCATTAAGTTTTAAGGAGTTGAATGAAAACCACTTGCATATATATATCTTTATACTATGAGTCCTACTAGTATGTTAGGATCGTGTAGATTGATATGCTATAGGATTCGGTAGAAGTCGAGTGATTATCTATCACTCGCGAGAGATAGGAAATATATATTGTTGTTATTATATTGCTATCACATGGAATATATATGGAGGATAATTAGAGACCAGGCGGAATGGTACTTTGATCTAGACTTGGTTAGGCATTCGAGCGAGGCTTGAATTGCACTTGTTCTGCCTGTGTCGATTGAGGACCATCCATTGCTGTGGATGATAGTCAGGTCACAGACTTATTATCCTGAGCACATACTTACTTATGGGTGGGAAGGCTCGTTACGCTCTTGTCATGGGTTCTGACTTTTTCTGGGCTGACTTTTAGGGGTGAATATTAGATGGAGGTCTAAGCACCATACTGAGACCGGGTCTCAGGTGTTGGGGGCTTGGAGTCTAAGTTTGGACATGACTTGGATCCCTTGACAGGAGTGGAATGTATTGGTCTTGTTTGTGCCTAGGGCACAAGCGAGGCGTGTGTTTCGGGGAACTCAGCTGGGATACATTGATTTGTGAATCATCGTTTCCATGAGATGGGACCTATCGGGTATGTCTTGCTGAGTATAATCGAGTACTTAGGGTTTTATTCCCCCTGTTGCAGGTGACCGATGGATGGTAGACGACTTTTATGTGTGGAAACCTACTAGTGGGCTCAGCGAGGATTTCCTTACGTTGCTGACGTAGAGTGTATTTAAATTTTCACAAAATGTTTTTGCAAAGGAAAAAGACTTATAGCCTATTATCATTCCATGTATATAAATATTTCTAATGTTAGCACTTAAACTTGTCGTTATATACATTCCGCTGAAAACTCTGATATGTGGCAGAACCGTCTAATCTAATGCCTCCCAGGAGTACTCATCTTCCATTAGACACTAAGTACTCAAGGGAGGACACCAAATTACGCGGTCCTGTCGAGCACATCCAGGAGAGAACCTAAAAATCCACATTTTTTCATCAGGATCACAAATGAGAGAAATAAGCTTACAACATTTTAGTCATTTCTTACATCACTTTCAATGTAACATCAGAGTATAATATTTATTTTATAATAGCGAAATATGAATATGTTATCAGAGTTATGAACAATTTAAGTTAACAGCGGAATATAAACATGTGATCAGAATTACAGCATAAATAAATATCTATTCATGACATGTTGAAGCATTGATATGTAAACTATGACAACATATTAAAACTTCCATTTATAAAAACATTTAGGTAGAGTTATAAATAAAAACTATGATCACAGCGTAAAGGAAATCCTCTCTGAGCCCACCAGGAGGAATCCACACACAAAGGTCAGCTCTAGCATCCACCTATCACCTGCAATAGGGAGAAATAAAACCCTGAGTACTTAATTATACTCAGTAAGACTTACCTAACAAAAGGAAAGAAAAGACTCCTAGGATATGCAAGGCTATCTGGCTTGTGGGTTTATTACATCTGCAGGAGCATTACTAAATATGCATCCTTATATTCAATTTTATTAGCAGTTAACATTAGTTCATTAACCAACCATTCTATGTAAGCACCTATACTACTTTCAAGCAGGTGATAAGCAATCAGAATCATTTTACCATCTTTCATCTTCTAGTTCTTACTACGATGCTAGAGTTTAGACAAGTCGTACCGACACGGCATCGATTTATGAATCAATGAGCCTAGCCGAATACCCCGAAACACATGCCCCGCTTGTACCCCAGGCACAAGCAGGATCAACCCATTACCCTCCTTTCACGGGGTCTAGGTCCCCGTCCAAACTTGGACTCTAAGCCCCCGCTTGATTCTCGGACTCAGAGCGGTGCAAGGATAATAGAGTAACAAGTCATCCCTGCACCCATATCCAAGTATGTGCTTGGGATAATAAGTTTGTAATTTGCCTAGCGTTCATTGCAACTACCGGTCCTTAACCGACACAGATAGAGAAAACAGTGTAACCAAGTTATGTCCTGTTGGCCACATGACACAACCTCTTACACCAACCAATACCCAAACCATATCCCTACCCGGTCTCTATTTTTCCTTTCACCATTTATATATTCCAAGTGATAATAATACAGTAATATATTTCCTATCTCTCGCGAGTGATAGGCAATCACTCGACTTCTATCAGAGTCCTATAGCATAGCAATCTACACGATCCTGTCATACTAGTAAGACTCATAGGATAAAGTATATATATATATATGCAAGTGGGTTTCATTCAACTCCTTAAAACTTAATACACAAATATAATTTAAAGTGCAGAAAAGTAGGGGCCATGCACCAGGGCTTGTCTGGGTAAGATATAACCAAAAGTTAGTATTCCATCTTGGTGACATCGAGACACCATCTTTTTCGCTACTCTAGATGACTCCATGATCCATCATCGTCCCTATTATGGTATGCAATGCGATGTAGAGATGATGTAATAGTTAATTAACAAGGCAACAACAATTCTTAAACAGAGTACATACTATGCACTAACAAGCTAGCTCTAACATACTAATCTATGCATCGTCAAGAAAGGTGTCATTTTCCAACAAGTGTTTTAGTTATAAAATTCCAAGGTGTTTCGTTATTCCGTTGTATTGATTTAATCTTTATTCAAAATATGGCACCATTATCTATCTAGCAAACTAATTATTCTAGAGCTACAAAAATTATAGTGAGCAGCAAATAATATTAGTAATTTACTATAAATTTTTTAGAGTTAACACTATCACCGATTTATCACGAAAATTCATACAAGTTCACATTTTAACAATACTAAACATTTTAAAAATAATTAGAGCAACCCTAAAAACATATAGAACCTATACGAACAAAATACACTATTAGATAGATCATGGTTTTAGGAACTCAACGAAATTTGTTCCATAATTTTTGGACTCCTAAATGATTTTATATTTAAATAACAAGATCAGTTCATAATTTATTTTAGAAAATCTTCACCAATTCATTGGAAAAAGAAAAGAGCACCACGGCCTAAATGGCCCACGGCGAGCATGGCCCCTAGCGTGGCCCACGACCGGCGAGTCAGCCTAGCAACGTGGCCCAGGCAGGGGAGCCCAGCACGCGAGAGTAGGCCGGCCTAGGCGGGGCGCACGGCCAGAGGCCTAGGCGAGGCGCGGGGCATGCGGCCTAACTAGGGGGCGACACTTATGCAAAGAGGCCCCTAAGCTTTCTCGAAACTAACCCACAGTCCAGCATGCACTATTCGTATGAGTCACAGATTTACATTGGGAACCCTGATTTTTTTCTATTCTCACCTTCTCACCCATCTTCTTCTCCCTTCGATACAGAGCAGAGGAGGGGAACGGAACCGGCTGCCGACTCTGGCCATCGGGCTACTAGCCAGTGGTGAGGTCGAGCTGCACGGCCGCACAACAAGGCAGCGTCCAGCGGCACCCACACTAGACCCTATCCTGGTCCGTAGTAGCCCGTGGCGGCCCGACCATGGCATCTGGTGGCTATCGACGGACACGGCAGCGGCAGCAGCATAACAGATGGCTCTCGGCCGACGAAGACAGCAGGTGAAAGCTCTAGTTTGGTTTTGGTGAATTGATAAAACCCTAAGTGCTAACCTAGTTCATCAAGTGATCATGATATAGGTAGCACACTCCAAGTGGTGAAGCAAATGAAGATCATAACATGATGATGATGATGCCATGGTGATGATCAAGTGCTCGGACTTGGAAAGAAGAAAGAGAAAAACAAAAGGCTCAAGGCAAAGGTATAAATTGTAGGAGCCATTTTGTTTTGGTGATCAAGACATTTAGTGAGTGTGATCACATTTAGGATTGATAGCCGTACTATTAAGAGGGGTGAAACTCGTATTGGAATGCGGTTATCAAAAGTGCCACTAGATGCTCTAACTCATTGCATATGCATTTAGGATCTAGTGGAGTGCTAACACCCTTGAAAATGTTTGTGAAAATATGCAAACACATGTGCACAAGGTGATACACTTGGTGGTTGGCACATTTGATCAAGGGTGGTGAAGTTTAGGTGCAAGGGTAAGAAACTCCACCGGCGCCCTAAATAGAAAAGATGGAGGTCACTGGGAGTGACCGGACGCTGGCCTCGGTTGGACCGGCGTGTCCGGTTAGGTGTAACAACGAAGACATTGGCGTCGATCAAATGACCAGACGCTGGGTCACTCTATGATTGGATGCTGGCAGGGTGCGTCCGGTCAGTGCTGACGTACGCTGACGTGAGGCGCACAGAGGAGACGTTGAGTGACCGGACGCTGGGTGAGTCCGGTCGGGCATGACCGGACACGTCCGGTCGTGAAAATTCATGTTTGGAACCTTATTGGAAACGACCAGACGCTGAGGTCCAGCATCCAGTCACTTTCTAACTGACATGTCCGGTCATCTCTTGACCATTGGGATCGGGCGAACAATATTTGAAGCAGGGGACACATGGCGTAAATCACGTGACCGGACACTGAAGGCCAGCGTCTGGTCGATCAGACCAAAGCGTCCAGTCACCCCGCGCTGTACCCAGTGAAGGGGTACAACAACTCTATTTTGTGGGGGCTTCTATTTAAGCCCCATGGCCGGTTCAAGCTCTCTCTCTTGGCCATTTGCATTGACATATCAACCTTGTGAGCTTAGCCAAAGTCCTCCCACTTATCTCCATCATTGACTCATCATCTTTGTGAGATTGGGAGAGAATCCAAGTGCATTGCTTGAGTGTTTGCATCTAGAGGCACTTGGTGTTCGTGTTTCGCTGCGGGATTCGCTTGTTACTCTTGGTGGTTGCCGCCACCTAGGCGGTTTGGAGCAGCGATGATCGTCGAGCGAAGAGCGGTGATTGTCTCTGACTCCGATCATGGTGATTGTGAGGGATTCTTGACCTTTCCTCGGTGGAGCGCCAAAAGGTACTCTAGTGGATTGCTCGTGGCTTATGTGATCCTCATCTTGTGTTGGTTGTGCGGCGCCCTATTGAGGGTTTGGCGTGTGAAGCCAATTAGCGCGTGAGCCTCCAAGTGAGTGAATCACCACAACGAGGACAAGCTTGCCGGCAAGCAAGTGAACCTCGGTAAAAATCATTGTGTTCATCATTGATTCTGAGGTGATTAGCTTTCATTGTTATTCATCCTTGTGATTGATTGGTTCCTCCATCTACACGGTGGTATAACCTTCTTGACTACTCTCTTTATATTACCGCAACCTAGTTGTCAAGCTCTTTAGTGTAGCTAGTTGTGAGAGCTTGCTTGGTTGGTTGGTGCGGCTCTTTAGTTAGCCTTTGAGAGCACACTAACATAGTGAAGTGTCATAGCTATTGTGTGAATAGATACTATCTAAACTAGAATTATAGGTGGCTTGCTAATTGAGTAGGCTAGTGCAACACTTGTTTCGCCTCATAATTGTCTAACCATTTTGTTAAGTATTGTTTAGAAATTTTTATTAGGCTATTCACCCCCCTCTAGCCATTAGGACCTTTCAAGTGGTATTAGAGCCGAGGTCACCGTAATTTCAGGCTTAACAATCTTCAGTGTAAAAAGGCTCAAATCAACAACACAAAAGCCACCTCAATTTGATGGCTCCAACTATCCCTATTGGAAGGCTAAGATGATAACTTATATCAAGTCAATCAATAGGAAGGTTTGGAAGGTGGTAGAGACAAAGATTGAGATTGAAAATGAAGAGGCTCCCACCGCCGCCGAAGAAATACTACTCCAAAATAATGACATCGCTCTTAGTGCCATCCATGATGCTTTGGATGAAAGAACATTTGAGCAAATCAAGAACATTGAGATGGCTCATGAGGCTTGGAAAAAGTTGGAAGAATTATTTGAGGGCACTCAAGCCGTGAAGGGTGCAAAGGCATATATTCTCAAAGAGAAGTTTGCAAGCTTCAAGATGAAGGAGGATAAGAGTGTGCCGGAGATGTTTCATAGGCTTCAAGTGCTTGTCAATGATCTCAAAGCACTTGGAGAAGAGGTGAAGGACAAGGACTTCTCCCACAAGTTCTTGAGATGCTTGCCTTCAAGATTTGGTACATTGGTCACTATTCTTGTGAGGAGTGGTTTGGACACCATGACACCAAACCAAGTGTTGGGAGACATCATGACCGATGATACATATAGAGATGAAGATGAGAAGGAAGAAAAGAAGGAGAAGAAGAAGAAGAAGAGTGTGGCATTCAAGGCCACGTCATCCAAGAGCAAAGCTAAGCAAGAAACATCTAGTGAAGAAGATGATTCATGGGATGATGATGATGATGAGAAGGTGGCTCTCTTTGTCAAGAGATTTGGCAAGTTCATGGTGAAGAAGGGCTACCGAGCTAGAAGAAAGAAGTCTTCATCCAAGAACAAAGAAGAGTCAAGAAGGTGCTTCAAGTGTGGAAGCAAAGATCATCTTGTTGCTCAATGTCCATACAATAGCGACAATGATGATGACAAGAAGAAGAATAAGAAGAAGGATAAGAAGGAAAAGAAAGAGAAGGATAAGATGACCTTCAAGAAGAAGGGTGGTTCATATGTGGTCACTTGGGATAGTGATGCTTCCTCAAGTGATGATGATGATGATAGTGATGATAACAAGACCACCAAGAAGAAGGTTCTTGCAAGCATTGCTAGCAATGAGAAGCCTTCTCTCTTCGACTCTTCATCATGCTTCATGGCCAAGGCCACTAAGGTACAAACTTGTGATGATGAAAGTGATGAAGAACATGATGATGATAATGAAAATGAAAATGATAGTAATAGTGATGATGATGAACCTACTAAGGATGAATTAATTGACATGCTAGAAGATGCTAGAGAACACTTTAACATCAAGAGAAGGAAATGCAAAAGCTTATGTAAGGAACTAAAATCCCTTAAGCAAACCTTTGATGAGCTCAATGCATCTCATGAGAGGCTAGAGGAAGCCAATGAGAAGCTTGGCAAAGCTCACAAAAAGCTTAAAAAGGCCCATTCCTCTTTGCTTGATGAGCAAAATAAAAGGAAGCATGTTGAAACTTACAATGTAGGTTTAACTTGTGATATAATTGATGAATCACTATATATGCATATCATTGTTCCTTCTACTAACCCTTCTTGTAGTACCTCCACTTCCACCTCATCTAGTGGTGATGGTCGCACTTATGATGCCTCACTAGTGGTTGAGAATGAGAATCTCAAGAAGGATGTTAACAAGCTCACTCACACTTTGGCTAAGGCCTATGGTGGTGAGGATCGTTTGCTTATGTGCTTGGGTAGCCAAAGAGCTTCTCTCTACAAAGAGGGATTGTGCTATACCCCCAAGAAAGGCAAGGCGACCTTTGCTCCTCACAAGACTAGTTTTGTGAAGAACAATGGTCGGTTTTGCACTAGTTGCAAGCAAGTTGGTCATAAAGAGCAAGAGTGCAAAAATAAGAGCAAAAATGCTAATGTATCCTCCCTTAAGCTTGATTCATGCTATATGCTTACTAAGGGTACAAATGGTGTGAAGGCTAAGTTCATTGGTAAACCATGGATGGGCTCAAAGAAGAAAGCCATTTGGGTACCAAAGAGCTTAGTGACTAACCTTCAAGGACCCAAGCAAGTTTGGGTACCTAAAAAGAATTGATCTTCTTTTATAGGTCAATTACAAATCCAGAGAAAGGCATTGGGTTCTTGATAGTGGGTGCACTCAACACATGATCGGTGTGATGCAAGAATGTTTAACTCAATCAACACCAATGGCAATGATGGTTATGATAGTATCACATTTGGTGACAATGGCAAAGGCAAGGTCAAAGGGTCTGGTAAGATTGCAATATCAAATGACATGAGCATATCCAATGTGTTGCTAGTAGAGAGCTTGAACTTCAATTTGCTATCCGTGGCACAATTGTGTGATCTTGGATTCAAATGCATATTTGGGGTAGATGATGTAGAAATCATAAGTGTAGATGGCTCTAATTTGATCTTCAAAGGTTTTAGATATGAGAATCTATACTTGGTTGATTTCAATGCTAGTGAAGCTAGATTATCTACATGCTTGTTCACTAAGTCTAGCATGGGTTGGTTATGGCATAGAAGGCTTGGTCATGTTGGGATGAAATAATTGAATAGATTGGTTAAGCATGACTTGGTTAGAGGATTGAAAGATGTTGTGTTTGAAAAGGATAAGCTTTGTAGCTCTTGTCAAGCCGACAAACAAGTTGGAAACACCCATTCTAAGAAAAGCATGATGAGCACTAGTAAATCATTTGAGTTATTACACATGGATTTGTTTGGGCCAACACAATACACTAGCATCGGTGGTAACAAATATGGCTTTGTGATAGTGGATGATTACACTAGATACACATATGTATTCTTTTTAGTGGACAAAAGTGATGTGTTTGCAACATTCAAATCATTTGTTAAGGGCATTCATAATGAGTTTGAAACAACTATCAATAGAGTTAGAAGTGACAATGGTAGTGAGTTCAATAACACTAGAATTGATGAGTTATGTGATGAATTTGGAATTTGACATCAATTCTCGGCCAAGTACACTCTATAATCAAATGGCCTTGTTGAGAGGAAGAATAGAACACTCATTGATATGGCAAGGTCTATGCTTAGTGAGTACAATGTGAGTCAATCTTTTTGGGCTGAAGCTATCAACACCGGCTTGCTATTGTAGCAACCGCCTCTATTGTCACCCATTGAAAGAGAAGACACCATATGAGCTCTTGAATGGTAGAAAGCCCAACATTGCATATTTTCGGGTCTTTGGTTGCAAATGCCATATCTTAAAGAATGGCACTAGATTAGGCAAGTTTGACAAGAAATGTGATGAAGGATTCCTACTTGGTTATTCCACTATAAGCAAAGCATATAGAGTTTGGAATTTGGATAGTGGTACTCTTGAGGAAGTTCATGATGTTGGATTTGATGAAACCAAGGGTTCACAAGTAGAGAATGAGAACTTGGAAGATGTTAGAGGCATTCAACTTTCAAATGCCATGAAGAACATGGATATTGGTGAATTAAGGCCTAGGCAAGTGAATGATGATGAAGATGATCAAGTGCAAGCGCTCTCCAACTCAAATGTGCAAGATGATACAAATCAAGCTAGTGTAAGTGACTCTCATGATAATGAACAAGATCAAGTGGCTAGTACATTATCTCAACCCAATGATCAAGCAAGTGCAAGCAATGAAGTTCCATTACTCCAAGCAACAAATATTGCAAGGGATCATCCATTAGACACTATCATTGGTGATATTTCAAGAGGTGTGCAAACTAGATCAAGATTGGCTTCATTTTGTGAGCATTTCTCATTTGTGTCATCCATTAAATCAAAGAAGATAGATGAAGTATTGAAGGATGTTGATTGGGTGAATGCTATGCATGAAGAATTGAATAACTTCACAAAAAATCAAGTATGGGAATTAGTAGAGAAACCAAAGGGACACAATATGATTGGAACTAAATGGGTCTTTAGAAACAAGCAAGATCAAGATGGGATAGTAGTAAGGAATAAAGCAAGATTGGTAGCACAAGGCTATACACAAGTTGATGGTCTTGACTTTGGAGAAACGTATGCCCCAGTTGCTAGATTGGAAGCTATTAGAATCTTGCTAGCCTATGCTTGTGCCCACAACATCAAGCTCTATCAAATGGATGTTAAGAGTGTATTTCTCAATGGTTATATCAATGAAGAAGTATATGTTGAGCAACCTCCCAGTTTTGAAGATAACAAGAAGCCCAACCATGTGTACAAGTTGAAGAAGGCATTGTATGGCTTGAAGCAAGCACCTAGAGCATGGTATGAGAGATTGAGGGACTTCCTACTCTCTAAAGGGTTCATGATGGGCAAGATTGACACCACTCTTTTCATCAAGAAGATTAGAAAAGATTTATTTGTGTTGCAAATCTATGTTGATGACATCATATTTGGATCAACCAATCAAGACTTTTGTGATGAGTTCAGAAAGATGGCTAATGAGTTTGAGATGTCCATGATTAGAGAGTTGAGTTACTTCCTTGGTCTTCAAATCAAGCAATTGAAGAATGGTACTTTTGTGAGTCAAGGCAAGTATATCAAGGATATGATCAAGAAGTTTGGCATGAGTGATAGCAAAGTCATTAGCACACCAATGGAAACAAATGACAACTTGGATAGTGATGCAAGTGGAAATATGGTGGATCAAAAGTTGTATCGGTCTATGATTGGTAGTCTACTCTATGTGACCGCATCAAGGCCGGATGTCATGTTTAGTGTATGCATGTGTGCAAGATTTCAAGCCTCACCAAAAAAAGTCATTTGAAGGCTACAAAGAGAATATTGAGGTACTTGAAGCATACACCAAATGTTGGTTTGTGGTATCCCAAAGGAGCAAAGTTTGAGCTAGCTGAGTACTTCGACTCGGATTATGCGGGATGCAAGGTTGAAAGAAGAGCCCCTCGGGCACATGTCAATTATTGAGAAGATCACTTGTTTCATGGTCATCAAAGAAGTAAAATAGTGTTGCATTATCAACCGCCGAAGCCAAATACATATCCGCCAGTAGTTGTTGTGCACAAATACTTTGGATGAAGGCCACTTTGAGTGACTTTAGAATCAAGTTCAAGAAAGTGCCATTGCTATGTGACAATGAGAGTGCAATCAAGTTGACTAACAATCTAGTTCAACATGCAAGAACAAAGCACATTGATATTCGCCACCATTTCATAAGAGATCACCAACAAAAAGGGGACATTTGCATTGAAAGTGTAGGCACCGAAGATCAATTTGTTGATATATTCACCAAAACATTGGATAAAAAGGTTTTGCAAGCTAAGGAATGAGTTGAATATATTGGATTTCTCAAATATGTGTTGATGCACCCCCACTTATATGACATGCCTCTCCTTCGAGCAATCCAAGGTAAAAGTTGATTGGCATGGCATACATCCTTGCTAAGGACATGTTTAGTGCATCTAGTCATCTCTCCATTTTATTAGGCTCATTCATGAAAATTAAATGAATTTGATGATTGTATGGTACCACTATTGCTTCTATGCTTATTTTGATCTAGTGGTAGCATATGACATGTTTGTGGGCTTGTAAACCTAGTGTTTAATCTAGAAAATAAGCTCTAAGTGTTTAACTCAACATTGTACAAGATAACCCTTATTTGGAGGTGTGAAGAAGCTTATCCGTGGATCAAACCGAGTTAAATATCTTTGGTAAATAAATCTAGATTGGACCAGATTTTGGGAATATGATCATTACCCCATTGATTGACATTGATAATCCTAACCTATCTACCTTTTAAACCTTTGTGGTCATTGATGACAAAGAGGGAGAAATAGTGCATAAAGATAGTAATAGACACCAAAGGGGAGAATTTGACATAGGGGGGAGATATGACAAAGAAAGGAATCAATTAAATTTTGAGCACACAAGTAGAGGGAGCAAGCTCATGAACTTGTATGGTGCATTTGAATGTGCATTTCATATGTTTGCTTGTATGGCACAAGTTTTAAATTTCAATATCCATGCTTGTGTGGTGTATGATAGTTGTAGGTTTGAAAGATGAAATAAAAAACTAGCATGCATAGGATATCAAACAATTTCATTTCCAAGTGTTTCCAAGTGGTATTAAGCTAACCATTTTGCTAAGGATGGTATAATGGTGCACTTCGATTGGTATCATGCTTCAAAGGTCCATCTTTTATACCTTAGCATCGTTTGATAGACATTGACTCCTATATTTCTATCTAAGCATATGTGCAAGCTTTAATCCAAACTCTTAGCACATATGTAGAGGGAGCAATTGCTACCATTTGGGGTTCATGAAACTTGTCCATATCCTTTTACACATGGTAAATATGCTTGGACAAGCAACATAGATTCAATTGAATTTTAATTTATATCTTTGTGAAAGGGTTGTCATCAATTACCAAAAAGGGGGAGATTGAAAGCTCTAGTTTGGTTTTGGTGAATTGATGAAACCCTAAGTGCTAACTAGTTATCAAGTGATCATGATATAGGTAGCACACTCCAAGTGGTGAAGCAAATGAAGATCATAACATGATGATGGTGATGCCATGGTGATGATCAAGTGCTCGGATTTGGAAAGAAGAAAGAGAAAAACAAAAGGCTCAAGGCAAAGATAAATTGTAGGAGCATTTTATTTTGGTGATCAAGACACTTAGTGAGTGATCACATTTAGGATTGATAGTTGTACTATTAAGAGGGGTGAAACTCGTATCGAAATATAGTTATCAAAAGTGTCACTAGATGCTCTAACTCATTGCATATGCATTTAGGATCTAGTAGAGTGCTAACACCCTTGAAAATGTTTGTGAAAATATGCTAACACATGTGCACAAGGTAATACACTTGATGGTTGGCACATTTGATCAAGGATGGTGAAGTTTAGGTGCAAGGGTAAGAAACTCCACCGGCACCCTAGACAGAAAAGACGGAGGTCACTGGGAGTGACCAGATGCTGGCCTCGGTTGGACCGGCGCGTTGGTCAGGTGTGTGAAGAAGCTGGCGTCGGTCAAATGATCGGATGCTGGGTCACTCTATGACCAGACGCTGGCAGGGTGCGTCCGGTCAGTGCTGACGTACGCTAAGTGAGGCGCATAGAGGAGACGTTGAGTGACCGGACGCTGGGTGAGTCTAGTCGGGCTGACCGGACGCGTCCGGTCATGAAAATTCACATTTGAAACCTTACTGGAAATAACCGGACGCTGAGGTCCAGGTCCGTCACTTTCTAACTGACGCGTCCGGTCATCTCTTGACCGTTGGGATTGGGCGAACAGTATTTGAAGCAGGGGACACGTGGCGTAAATCACGTGACCAGACGCTAAAGGCCAGTGTCTGGTCGATCGGACCAAAGCGTCCGGTCACCCCGCGCTGTACCCAGTGAAGGGGTACAACGACTCTATTTCATGGGGGCTTTATTTAAGCCCCATGGCCAGTTCAAGCTCTCTCTCTTGGCCATTTGCATTGACATAGCAACCTTGTGAGCTTAGCCAAAGTCCTCCCACTCATCTCCATTGACTCATCATCTTTGTGAGATTGGGAGAGAATCTAAGTCATTGCTTGAGTGTTTACATCTAGAGGCACTTGGTGTTGTTTCGCTGGGATTCGCTTGTTACTCTTGGTGGTTACCGCCACCTAGGCGGTTTGGAGCACGATGATCGTCGAGCGGAGAGCGATGATTGTCTCTGGCTCCGATCATGGTGATTGTGAGGGGTTCTTGACCTTTCTCTGGCGGAGCGCCAAAAGGTACTCTAGTGGATTGCTCGTGGCTTGTGTGATCCTCATCTTGTGTTGGTTGTGCGGCGTCCTATTAAGGGTTTGGCGTGTGAAGCCAATTAGCGCGTGAACCTCCAAGTGAGTGAATCGCCACAACAAGGACAAGCTTGCCGGCAAGCAAGTAAACCTCGGTAAAAATTATTGTGTTCATCATTGATTCCGAGGTGATTAGCTTTCATTGTTATTCATCCTTGTGATTGATTGGTTCCTCCATCTACACGGCGGTATAACCTTCTTGATTACTCTCTTTACATTACCGCAACCTAGTTGTAAGCTCTTTAGTGTAGCTAGTTGTGAGAGCTTGCTTGCTTGGTTGGTGTGGCTCTTTAGTTAGTCTTTGAGAGCACACTAACATAGTGAAGTGTCATAGCTATTGTGTGAATAGATACTATCTAAACTAGAATTGTAATAGGTGGCTTGCTAATTGAGTAGGCTAGTGCAATACTTGCTTCGCCTCATAATTGTCTAACCATTTTGTTAAGTGTTGTTGTAGAAATTTTTATTAGGCTATTCACTCCCCCTCTAGCCATTAGGACCTTTCAGTAGGGCGGTGCGAGGGAGCGTCGGTGGCTCGGCCGCACGCGTGGGCGTCAACGGCTCGGCGGGGTGTGGCCGATGGAGCACCCACGGCGAGCATTAGCGACAGGGGGTGGCCCAGCGTGGACGACAGCAGACGGGCGGCGCGGCACATCGACGTCGGCGAGCTAGCGCGGCAGCAGCATGGTGGGGCTCGTGCGCTCACGCGCACAGGTGAAGGGAAAACGACGGGGCGGAGAGTAGCTGTGGACCAACGCGATGCAAGGCTGGGTCGGTGCTGTGGAGGTTCGCGCGCTCGCGAGGGCCAGGCGACGGATGGTGGAAGGCGCAGCGACGGTGGTGCTGGTAGGGGAAGACGATGACGGTGGCGGCCATGGCCCAGCGCTGGCCAAGCTAGCTAGGCAATGTGAGGGCGCGCAACACGGGAGGAAGAGAAGGGGCGCTTGTGCTACGTGCGGAGGAGCAGCGCAGTGGGCTTGCGCGCGCTTGTGGGGAAAAAGAGCCAGCGACGGCGGCATAGGAGGCAAGTAGAGAGAGAAAGAGCAAGCAATCGGCTCGACAGCGCGGCACGACGCGAGTAAATCGGATGATTGATTCCGCGCAGGGACGCACCTCCGTCGTCTAGCGGTCAGGATGGTAGAGAGGTGTGTCCATCGTCCTAGGAGAGAGAACCGACGGCCACTACGCGACGACTGCTAAGCGACACGGATGCACGATGGGGTAGATGGATCAAAAGGCGAGGAACGTGCCATGATCATCAGCGACGATGTCACACGGCCATGCGTATTGATGGTACTCGTCTCGGTGGGCACGCGAGGAGACGGATGCAGTAGCGGCAGCGGGGCAGCCTGTGAGAAGCGGCGTCGGTAGCGCGGCCGTAGAGGCGAGACTGACAACGAGGCCAGTGCACAGTAAGACAGCGACGAGGCTAGGCGTGCACACAGACGTCCATGAGTGCGTTGTGTACGTGCATGTATTTTACCATTTTCTTTCTTTTTATTTTACCAAAATATATAAATTATTATATAATTACAAATATGTCATTATTTTCTTTATCACAAACATCCATACACACATGCATATATTTATCATATATTTATCTATAGAGATACACTCGAAAAGAAATAAGTTTGTATACTACTTTAATTAATATAGCAACTTGCTTATCAAAACGAAATACATGAGTGTATATGTACCTATATGTATATATCTCTATCGGTTTACTAATTTAGACAATTAGCAACATCTAAGCAAAAAAATTTCAATAAAGCTTGAATTTAATTTAGATTCGAAAGCTATATATATATATGACGTTCTATTTAATAATGTATTTTATTTCATTCTATTTTTGAGTTCTCTTCTACTATAATCGTGCTCTAATTTATTATTAACAAGTTAATAATTACATATTTAGTGCTAATAGAGCTCATGTAACACTGGAGGTGTTACACATAACATTGTCATATTCCGCTGTTATAATTAATTGAGTTAATATTCTGCTACTGTAACAAAGTGATGTAAGAAATGACTTAAGAATGTTGTAAGCTTTATTCCTCATTTATAATTCTGATGGAAAAATATGGATTTTTCGAGCTCTCCCTTGGGGTGTGCTCGACGGAACAGCACGATTTAGTGTACTCTCTTGGATACTTAGTGTCTAATGGAAGATAAGCACTCTTGTAGAACATTAGATTAGGCAGTTCTACCACGGGGGCACCTTAGACGAAAGCCTTGACAACGATGATGCTCGTGGACGCCGCTTTTCCTATTTGGGGTGTTGTATTCCTCTCCTGCATGTCTTCCACGGGCGAAAACCCGGTCCATATCTTAGACGAGCGACGGTGGCACCATCGGCGTCGCACCCTTTCTAA
>NC_089580.1:137941342-138101342 GCF_019320115.1 Miscanthus floridulus | reverse complement strand
TATCATTGTTCTAAACTTTACAGCTAATGGCATGCTTGGGTCTAATATGGTGGGGTAACTTCACATAATTTCAAAAATAGTGGTAGTTGTAGAGAGAACCTTCATATATCACTGCATCTCTCATGATAGAAGCCTTTCCACAGTTTCAGTGTCGCTGCAGTGGCAGCTCAAGTCTTTTGAACCAATAGAAGAGTTTACAACAACACTCTCATCAGAACACATGCATAGCTGGAAATGTTTACAAACCTCAACCATCCCTATGAATAGGTACCATACCAGTTACAGAACCAGGGAAAAGAACATAAACTCAAACCAATATATCACTGAGGAGCATATAGTAGCTAATTTAAAAGTGAGATCGTGTTGAATAAAGCACACACAAACAAAATAAGAAGATGAGATGAAGAACATTTTGTGGGAATGTGGGTGTGTGGTTTGTAAGGGTTCCTTCCCCTTTCCCTTCTTACATATAATGATAAACAGATCTGCTGCATGTTTGGTAAAAAAACACTAGCGCTTATCAACGTACAGATTACTTTAAAAAAATATTTAGTTCAGAGATATAAAATGGGAAAGGTATTGTGGATCAAATTATAAGGCAAAATACCAAACTATGGATGTCGGACAAATAAATGGAAACACCAAATTGCACACTAAGCTTCTCTCCCATATCATAGGAGTATAGGGACCAAAAACGAAAACCTGCTTGTGTGGCTTACGTATAGCCTGTTCGCTTGCTTATATACATCGTGGATTATAAGCTGGAACATATTTTCTCTCACAACTACACCAAACTAGACAACAGTAAATAATCCACGATCGTGTACGACGAAATGAATAGGCTGCTAGACTGGGGAACTTCTGGTCCACAAGCTCAATGTGAATCTGGACACCTGGAAAATAGTGCACGTAGTTCCCAAATGCTGCAAGCTGAAGTACTCCTTCTCAGGCCCTTTTAGACATTTAATTGCAAGTGGAAATGAAGATAGCAAAAATCATTAGATGCTATCATATCAACTAGCTTCAAATCAAAAGTAATCAGAAAAGGATATTTTCATTGGACAAATTTGGCTATCTTCTGCTGTATGGTTTACAGTAAAACTGGGCACGGTGCCATGACTAACACATGATTTTGTTGTTAATGCATACAGATCACCTTGTGCCTAATAAGCAATGAAAATACAAGCTTCACACCACTTGCTAATCAATTGTGGCCACAGCAGAGGCTTGTTTCTCCAGTGGAATTCAGCATGGATGAAGAAGTTTGACTTTTCGAATGGTTGTCTAAAAAAACAGAAAATGATGTGTGCAACTGTAGTTTTGAAAGCTCTAGTTTGGTTTTGGTGAATTGATGAAACCCTAAGTGCTAACCTAGTTTATCAAGTGATCATGACATAGGTAGCACACTTCAAGTAGAAGAAGCTAATGAAGATCATAACATGACAATGGTGATAGCATGGAGATGATCAAGGGCTTAAACTTTGAAGAGAAGAAAGAGAAAAACAAAAAGCTCAAGGGCAAAGGTATAACTTGTAGGAGCTATTTTGTTTTGGTGATCAAGACACTTAGAGAGTGTGATCACATTTATGTTTGATAAGCCGTACTATTAAGAGGGGTGAAACTCGTATCGGAATGCGGTTATCAAAGTGCCACTAGATGCTCTAACTCATTGCATATGCATTTAGGATCTAGTGGAGTACTAACACCCTTGATAACACTTGTGAAAGTATGCTAACACTTGTGCACAAGGTGCTTGCAAGGTACTTGTGCACATGGTGCTTGCACCCTTGATAATATTTGTGAAAGTATGCTAACACTCATTGCATATGCATTTAGGATCTAGTGAAAGTATGCTAACACTCGGCGCTTTTGGAAAAATGAAATATCTATTTTCTATTGCGCCGGATGCAAAATTCTTGGTGATTGGCTCATTGGAGCAAGGGTGAAGAAGTTAGAAGTGAAAACGAGTTGGTCGCAAAGAATGCCAAGCGTCGGTCAAGCTGACCGGAACGCTAGATCTGAATGCACCGGACGCTGGCAGGCTGCGTCCGGTCGCGCTGACGTACGGTGTCACAGTAGCTGGAATGTGACCGGACGCTGGCTGCGTCCGATCGCATTCGACCGGACGCGTCCGGTCATGCTCGGGAGCTTACTGGAAACGACCGGACGCTGGGCCTTCAGCGTCCGTCAGTTTATACCGAGCGTCCGGTCAGGTCAAGTGACCGTTGGAATCAGGACACGTGGTCGTCTGCGAGGCGACCGGACGCTGGGGTCCAGCGTCCGGTCAACACGCACTGGAGCGTCCGGTCAGAACGCGTTTGCCCATTGAAGGGGTATAACGGCTCTATTTGATGGGGGGCTCTATTTATAGCCCCATGGCCGGCTCAAGGGACAGCTCTTGCACATTTTCATTGACATAGCAACCTTGTGAGCCTAGCCAAAGGACTCCCACTCATCTACATCATTGATTCATCATCATAGTGAGATTGGGAGTGATCCAAGTGCATTGCTTGAGTGATTGCATCTAGAGGCACTTGGTGTTCGTGTTTTGCTGCAGATTTCTCTTGTTACTCTTGGTGGTTGCCGCCACCTAGACGGCTTGGAGCAGCAAGGATCGTCGAGCGGAGGTGGTGATTGTCCTCCGGCTCCGATCGTGGTGATTGTGAGGGGTTCTTGATCTTTCCCCGGCGGAGCGCCAAAAGGTACTCTAGTGGATTGCTCGTGGCTTGTGTGATCCTCATCTTGTGTTGGTTGTGCGGCACCCTATTGAGGGTTTGGCGTGTGAAGCCAATTAGCGCGTGAACCTCCAAGTGAGTGAATCGCCACAACGAGGACTAGCTTGCCGGCAAGCAAGTGAACCTCGGTAAAAAAATCATTGTCTTCATCATTGATTCCGAGGTGATTGGTCATCATTGTTATTCATCTTCGTGATTGATTGGTTCATTCATCTACACGGCGGTATAACCCTCTTAATCACTCTCTTTACTTATTACCGCAAACTAGTTGACAAGCTCTTTAGTGTAGCTAGTTTGTGAGAGCTTGCATGCTTGGTTGGTGTGGCTCTTTAGTTAGCCTTTGAGAGCACACTAACATAGGGTAGTGGTCATTGCTCTTGTGTGAATTGGACACTATCTAAACTAGAATTGTGGTAGGTGGCTTGCATTTTGAGTAGGCTAGCGCAACACCTCGCTTCGCCTCATAATTGTCTAACCATTTGGTTAAGTGGTGTTGTAGAAATTTTTATTAGGCTATTCACCCCCCCTCTAGCCATTAGGACCTTTCAAGTTTCACCAGTGACGTCGGGGACTCCTTGCTCCTCAGTGCCCGGTCATCGCCAGCGACGCTGAAAGGTCTTTGTTTGGTTTTGGTAATTGAGTGACAACTTAGGTGGACTAATTGTGTTTATGTGAGATACATAGGTGATTAGTCCACAGGTACATGTGTGTGAGCAACATATGCCATGAAGGTGAAAATGGCTTGGAGATGTTGCAAAGCTCACACATGTGATGATGAAGGAGCTTAAATGCACATGAGACATGACATTGAGTCATGTGATCAAGGTGGAGAAGATCAAGACAAGACTTGGCTTGATGGACCAGTTGCAAGCGTGAAGGGCAAGTCAGAGGCTTTGGAGTGATGGACCGCATGGCGGTGAAGCTTGAGCAAGACTTGGCACCGATGGACGAAGGCAATGGTGAAGAGCAAGTGAAGTCAAGATCGATGAAACCAATATAATCACGTGATGATATGAAGTGGATTATATCATTATTGATCATGTCGGTGCATGTGTTGCATCAACATTGGAGGAGATGGAATGGAATGCATAAGGCAAAGGTATAACTAGGGCATTTCATTTCATCGGTCATAGGTGTGTAGAGAAGTTTATGACCGAGTTTAGGATAGATGGTCGTACTATCATGAGGAGCAAACTTGTTTGCATATCAGTCATCTATGTGCCACTCGAGTGATCTAACTTTGCATCGTCGCTAGGATTGAGTGGCGTGACAAGTTGAGTGGCTAATCCTTTGAAAAATGATTGTGAAAATGCTAACATGCATACACATGATGGTGTACACTTGGTGGTGTTGGCACATTTGCAAAGGAGAATAAGTTGGTGATGAAAACGAGGAGTCGCGCTGGTTACAGAGTGACCGAACGCGTCTGGTATGGTGACCGACATGTCGATATTTGGCGGCGTACTCAGTGATCGGACGCGTCCGGTCCGCCACACCGGACGTGTCCGGTGTGAAGCAGAGAAGGCTGTGTTTGGCAGAGCAGTCGATCGACGCTGGCAGCAATCCGGTCCGGTGTGACCAGACGCATCTGGTCGTCCGTGGGTGCTTGCTGGACTCGACTGGATGCTAGAGGCTCAGCGTCCGGTCAGTTCTAACAGCCGCATCTGGTCGGTCCTGGAGCTTACTGGACTCGACCGGACACAGCGGCTGAGCGTCCGGTCGTTTCATGCTGAGCGTTTGGTCCGTCATGTTAGAGAGCCGTTGGAGGCAATGGTCGGACACGTGGCGGTCAGGCAGCTACCGGACACGTCCGGTATAGCTGGACCGGACACGTCTGGTATTCACGATCTGGTGCATCTGGTGTAGCGTCCGGTGCTGCATCCGGTCGGCCCGAAAAATGCCCAGTGAAGGGGTAACGGCTCTATTTGTGCATGGGGTTATAAGTAGAAGCCATGATCGGCCTTGGGCCTGGCAGGAGAGCACACTAGAGCCTTGGTGGCTTATGTAGTAGTGCTTGGGAGCCCTCCATCTCACACATACTTGATAGTGATCATCCGATTGTGTGAGTGAGTGATTCTAGTGCGATTGCATCGTGAGGTTGCATCAAGTGGGCACTAGGTGATCGAGTTGCAAGCTAGTGGTGCTTGTTACTCTTAGAGGTTGCCATCTCCTAGATGGCTTGGTGGAGGTCTCCGTGGGAAGCCCACAAGAAGCTTGTGCGGCGCTCCGGAGAAGAGCTTGTGAGGGGCATTGTGCTCGCCCCGTGGAGAGCCGTGAAGAACAACTTTAGTAAAGCATGTCATTGAGCTACCCTCACTTTCAGGGTAGGTTCTTGCGGTGCCCGACGTGCGGGCTTGGCGGGGTGATGCCAATTAGCCGCCGAACCACCAAGTGAGTGGTCGACACAATGGGGACTAGCGTGTTGACAAACACGTGAACCTCGGGAGAAAAATCATCGTGTCAACCTTGTTCTTCCCGTTGGTTTGCATCCCCGTTACACAAGCTTGCGATTATTTTCATATACTTTAAGCTTGTGTTGTTGCTCTTGTAATTAGTTAGCTTGTGTAGCTTACTAGTTACCTTCTTGCTTGTGTAGCATAGAAGTAGCTCCCTTGCGTGGCTAATTTGGTTTGTGTAACCTTGTTAGTCACATTGCTTAGTTTGTGTAAGCTAAGTATATGTGCTCTCTAATTTGGCATTGGTTACCTTGTTATTGAGCATTGCTAGTGAGCTTAGTTGGCTTTGTGCTTTTGCTTACTAGCTTGCGTAGGAGCTCCCTTGTTGCTTGAAGTACTAGCGGCATAGGTTTGTGTGACCTTGCTTCTAGAATTGGTTAGGTGAGCTCTAGCTATCCCGGCACCTTTGTTGCTTAATTAGTATCTTTGGAAGGTACTAGAGAACATAGATAGAGGAGTGTAGTCTTGGCTAGACCGATCGTCTTAATTCCGTACTTGTTTCGGTTAGCCGACGCGATTAAGTTTTAGAAAAGATTATTCACCCCCCTCTAGTCATCATCTCGACCCTTTCAATTGGTATCGGAGCACGGTCTCTCATTTGTGGTCTTCACCGACCTGAGAGGATGGCGTCTAATGGGCTAGATGTTTGTGAGGCACATATTTTTTATGGCACAAACTTTGCACTTTGGAAAAATCACATGCTTGATCATTTTCGTGCAAAGGGACCTAAATTTTGATGGGTTCTCACAAGTGGTCTCACCCATGTCTTGGACTATAGAAATCTCACCAAAGCTCAAAGAGTTCTCTATGAATTTGATGCACATGCTTGTTATTTTCTATTGGATGCTTTACATTTGATTTGATGAAGCAAGTAAACTACAAGGGGACCGCTCGTGAGATATGGGAGTCCATCAAGGAAACCTCGGTGATTCCTCCACATGGGATGATGGCAAATTCAAGGAGGATGAGCCCAAGAAGGAGGCGCATGAGAGTGTCGAGCATGATCACAATTTGGTGATTGTGAAAGATTGCCCCACCTTATGGTCAAGTGATGATGATGATCGATCCACTACAAGTTCACTTGACAAGGTTGATGATGATGCCACAAGTGTTGCAAATGATGATGCTACCCCATGCACACTTGATGGTAATGATGGTTCATGCTTTAGCCATGATGAAGATGCTACTACATGCTCTCCAACCACACCACATTGTCTCATGTCACAAGGTGACACTAAGGTATCAAATGATAATGTGGTTGATCATGTTGATTCATATGATGAGCTTGTTAGTAGACTTGCTAGCATGACCATGTCTTTAGAAAATGAGAAAGCTAAAATATTGAAATTAGAAAATAAAAACTCATTTCTAAAGAACTCTTGTGAAGAACATAAGAAATTACTTGATGCATATAAATCTTCACTTGATGAGCTTAAATTGAATCATGAGACACTACTTGTATCTCATGATGAATTATTAGAACAATATGCTTCTCTCATTAAAGTATTTACAAAGAAACTTAAAAATAATGAGAGTTCATCACATGAGTCAATTGATCAATCACATATTATTGCTAACCCTTGTGATGTAGGAAAGAAGCATGTATCCACCTCTTATGATGATTTATTAGATATGACATGCTTTTCACAAATAGATGCTTGTTCTACTTCTATATCTTATGCGACTAACCTTTTGAAGAAGAACAATGAGCTCAAGAATGAAGTGAAGAAATTGAGCAACAAGTTAGAGAGGTGCTACAACTCTCAAGTCACCTTTGAGCATATGTTGAAGACTCAAAGAAACTTTGGTGACAAAAGTGGAGTCGGCTTCAAGACTAGCAAAGTCAATCATCAAGAAAGGCGCAATGACACAAGTGGCATTAGCTTCAATAAGAGCAAGATCAAGGGCAAAAGATGGGGCAAGAGAAGATATGAAAGAGAGATGAAGAAGCAAGAACAAGAGAAGCTCTCTCATTTCATGTGCTTCAAGTGACATGAAGTGGGACATCTTGCAAATGGTTGCCCCAATGAAGAAAAGCTCAAGTTGAAGAAAGAAGAAGAGAGGCTAAAGCATGTCAAGTGCTTCAAGTGCCGCACTTGGGGTCATCTTACCTCAATGTGCCCAACCAATCAATTAGTGAAGCAACAAGTGAAGCCTCAACTAAAGCCACAAGTTGAGCAAGAGAAGACACCCCAAGAGCAAATCAAGATCAACCATGAAGATGATAGTGATTTGATGATAAAGAAGAAGAAAACAAGAAGGGGTGGAAAGGCAAGGCATCCAATGCAAACTCAAGATGCCAAGATGATGAGCAAGAATGAAGATGAGAAGAAAGATCATGCTCACATCAAGTGCTTCAAGTGTGGAAGTACGGGACACTTTGCCTCTAAGTGTCCTACCAAGCTTGAGAAGAAGGCTCAAGCAATCCATGAGAGGCAAGGTAATGAGAAGCACCACATGAGCAAAGAAGAGAAGGCTCAAGCAAAAAGAAAGTGCTACTCATACCGAGAAAGGGGACACATGGCACATTCATGTCCCCTAGGTGATATTTCTAAGCCTATTTCAATTATTGATAATAATATGCTTAGGAAGGATGGCAATGGTACCTCATTGGTTGCAATTGCAAAACATCCCGCTATTCATACTAAGGCTATGCCTAAATATGTTGCTCCTAACTTGAGAGGACCCAAACTTGTTTGGGTACCATCAAAAAGTGGGTGATTGTTTATAGGTACCATCGGCATTGGTGACTTGATTCAATTGATCTCACATTGTTCATCATATGTTGAATCAAGTTATGAAGCCTAGTGCACATACAAACCCAATGCCAAGTGAAAATTGAGTGAAATCCAAATGTGCTACAACATACAAGTGTAAATTTTAAGTTGTTGATGATTCATCAGATATATTTGATGACTTGCAAATATTTGAGTTGAAGCTTGCTAGTTGGATGATCATAAGCTAACCAAGGTATATCTCTTGTTGATCATTTCATTTGGGTGCATATGAGTTGATTGAATTGGATAAATATGCAATGTTGCTTGCTATGAGATGATTGAATGGATAATTGATTAGTAATCAAGTTTGGATTGATTTGTGTTGGATAAGTTCATAAGATGACATTTAGTAAGTGGTTTGAATGGATATGTGTCTTATGGAAGTATTCAAACAAGTTAGTATCAATTGATTCATATTTGATGAAGTATAGCTCAAGTGTTGAAATCTGTCCTATAATTGAGAATCTGAGCTAGCTATGATCTTAGCTAAGTTTGAGAAATCAAAACTTATTGGATTGGCTTGAAAATTGATTTGCATGCTCTAGACTTATGGTATAAGATACTGTAGAAATTTCATAAAAAATGGATAAGAAATGCTTCGGTTTTGGAGTGGTTCTTGTAGCTATAGCGCAGCAGTTTTTAGCATGTAGTAGTAGTGGAAGAATTGAAATATGGCAGCAATCTAGAAGTCAAATGAAGCTCAAAATTCTACAGCTGCTAAATAACTTAGTAAAGAACATCTCCACCAAATTTAGCGATATTTGGATTTGTACTTTGGGGGATATGCTTATTTCTTTGAAGGGCACAAAATCTGTTAGAAAAGTGACAAAAATTAGATTGATCTAGAGTCACTTTAATTGAAAGGTCCTTAAGTTGGAAACATGTTTACAAGTGTTTGAGGTACCTAAGTTTGGTTTTGAGATAATTTAGAAGCATGACAAGCAAAGAGTACAAGGCTATTTGATTGTGGAGTGTACTTTGCACACATTCGGTACTCAAATTGAAAGATCAAGATCAAACTCAAGATGAAGTTAAAGTTTAAGTTCTAGTGACTATTGGAAATAATTTGGTAGAAAGAAAAGGACTTAAACAAGAAGAAAGAAAAGGACTTAAAGAAGGAATCAAGGTTACTGACCAAGTTAAGTCCATCACTTGGATCAATCAATCAAGTCATTTCAAGTGAGTATCAAGAATAATTCTTGGAGAGAGGTCACTTCTCCCTAGTGTAGGGGCTTGCCGCCTATGTGTAGGTAAACCAAGTGTGGTACTTGGAAGGCTAACATAGAAGTGGTGATCCGAGGAATATTTGAGATGCTTAGTTGAAGCAAATCAATAGGGTTGATTAAGAAAAGCAAGCAACACCCAAAAGAGAGCTAATCATGATATTTCAAGTGGTATTCTCAAATTGATACTCTCCTACAAGCAAAGATCAAAAGATAAAGCAAGTCAACCACAACAAGAAAGTGCACTTGATCATAAGTGGTATTCATTTCATATGGGTGAAGAATGGAATTCAACATGGTATCTATTGGTCTTCACCAAGCTTATAATTGGGCTTCACATTACTATTGGAGTAATGAATTGGAATCTATGTGACTATCCTCTACTCCAACATAGCAAAGGTATCATTGTAATGTGCATGATCATTTCATACCTTACTAGTATGCGGTTAATGTATATAGTACATGCTTCATAGGATCATGCATAACAAATGAAATGTTTAAATTCATAGCCTACCACTATTGTTTGAATGATTACTTAATCTAGTGGTTAGTACATGAATTTGTTCATGAGCTAGTGAACCCAAGTACTCGACTTAATTTGGATTGCTAACAAGTGACAAGTACAACATTGGCAAGATAACCCTTGCAAGAGGTGTGAAGAAGCTTATCATTGGTTCAAACCGGACTTGAAAGCTTAGGCAAATCAATTTAGTTCAAGTTAACCATAGAAGCTCATGATAGTGATAAGAGTACAAGCACAAGACAACAATGGAAATGGATATCTAGTTTGTATGTTTCAAGTGGTATCTAGACTCAAGTATTTCATCAAGATTTCATAAGTGATGTCTAGATCAACTCACAAGTGATATCCTATAAATGGTACTCATAAAAATAGCAAATGATCAAGAAATGGTCTTTATTGATAAATCCAACAAGTGGTTCCATACTAGAAGATTCCTTCAAATGGTATTCACTTCCTACAAGTAGTATCTATACATAATATCAATCATGCAAGAACATGGTTCCACAAGTAATCCTCAACTTTAAGTGATCATCAAATGAAGAATGCATCCCTCACCTACAAGAGCTCAAATGTATAAAATGGATGACCCATGCTATCACATAGGCGGAGATATCCCACAAATTGATACCAAGATCAAAGATCTTATGTGTGGTATCTCAAGAAGCCCTACACAAGATACAAGTGGTACAAGCTACAAGTGGTATTTACAAGTGATGTCATTCCAACAATCATGAAGATGTCCATAAAAAATGCAAGATTCAAGCCTCAACCATCTACCCCAAATGTATACCTTTGCATCAATGAGAAGCACACCTTTTATGGAAATTGATGATAAAGGAGGAGAGATTGTACAAAGATATGAAAGCCTCTATAGGGGGGAGAGATAAATTGTGCAAGGGGAGAGATAAGATATGAAAGCTTAGGAGGTTGGACATGAATATGGACAAAGAGGGAGCAACATTGAAGAAAAGAGATGGATCAAAATTCTTGGACAAGAGAAGCACACAAGTAGGGAGAGCAAGCTCATGAACTTTGATTGATTGCATTTGATATGTGCATATTCATGTGCTTGCTTGCATTGCATAAACTTTCAAATTCAATATGCATGCTTGTGTGGTGTATGCTAGTTGTAGAACTTGAATGATGATTTGATAACTAGCATGCATAGGATGATATCTAGACACTTGGTATGTTTTTCAAGTAATGCTAGTACCTTGCTTTTAATATTGATCTCACAAGGTATCTAGTGCTTTTATTACCAAGTGATGTCTAGCTAACCATGGTGGAGAAGATCAAGACAAGACTTGGCTTGATGGACCGGTTACAAGCGTGAAGGGCAAGTCGGAGGCTTTGGAGTGATGGACCGCATGGCGGTGAAGCTTGAGCAAGACTTGGCGCCGATGGACGAAGGCAACGGTGAAGAGCAAGTGAAGTCAAGATCGATGAACCAATATGATCACGTGATGATATGAAGTGGATCATATCATTGGTGATCATGTTGGTGCATGTGTTGCATCAACATTGGAGGAGATGGAATTGGAATGCGCAAGGCAAAGGTATAACCTAGGGTATTTCATTTCACCGGTCATAGGTGTGTAGAGAAGTTTATGACTGAGTTTAGGATAGATGACCGTACTATCATGAGGAGCAAACTTGTTTGCATATCGGTCATCTATGTGCCACTCGAGTGATCTAACTTTGCATCGTCGCTAGGATTGAGTGGCGTGACAAGTTGAGTGGCTAATCCTTTGAAAAATAATTGTGAAAATGCTAACACACATACACATAATGGTGTACACTTGGTGGTGTTGGCACATTTACAAAGGAGAAGAAGTTGGTGATGAAAACAAGTGAGTTGCGCTGGTTACAGAGTGACCGGACGCGTCCGGTATGGTGACCGGACACGTCCGGTATTTGGCGGCGTACTCAGCGATCGGACGCGTCCGGTCGCCACACCGGACATGTCCGGTGTGAAGCAGAGAAGGCTGTGTTCGGTAGAGCAGTCAATCGGACGTTGGCAGCGTCCGGTCCGGTGTGATTGGATACGTCCGGTCATCTGTGGGTGGTTACTGGACTCGACCGGACGCTGAGGCTCAGCGTCCGGTCAGTTTCTAACAGACGCGTCCGGTCAGTCCTGGAGGCTTACTGGACTCGACCGGACACAGCGGCTGAGCGTCCAGTCGTTTCGTGCTGAGCATCCGGCTGTCGTGTCAGAGAGCCGTTGGAGGCAATGGTCGGACACGTGGCGGTCAGGCAGCTACCAGACACGTCTGGTATAGCGACCGGACACGTCCGGTATTCACGATTGGTGCGTCCAGTGCAGCGTTTGGTCGACCCGAAAAATGCCCAGTGAAGGGGTAATGGCTCTATTTGTTCATGGGGTTATAAATAGAAGCCATGGTCGGCCTTGGGCCGACAGGAGAGCACATTAGAGCCTTGGTGGCTTGTGTAGTAGTGCTTGGGAGCCCTCCATCTCACACATACTTGATAGTGATTATCCGATTATGTGAGTGAGCGATTCTAGTACGATTGCATCGTGAGGTTGCATCGAGTGACACTAGGTGATTGAGTTGCAAGCCGGTGGTGCTTGTTACTCTTGGAGGTTGCCACCTCCTAGACGGCTTGGTGGAGGTCTCCGTGGAAGCCCGCAAGAAGCTTGTGCGGCGCTCCGGAGAAGAGCTTGTGAGGGGCATTGTGCTCGCCCCGCGGGAGCCACGAAGAGCAAATTTAGTAAAGCATGTCACTGAGCTACCCTCACTTCCAGGGTAGGTTCTTGCGGCGTCCGACGTGCGGGCTTGGCGGGTGATGCCAATTAGCCACCGAACCACCAAGTGAGTGGTCGACACAACGGGAACTAGCGTGTTGGCAAACACGTGAACCTCGAGAGAAAAATCATCGTGTCAACCTTGTTCTTCCCGTTGGTTTGCATCCCCGTTACACAAGCTTGCGATTATTTTCATATACTTTAAGCTTGTGTTGTTGCTCTTGTAATTAGTTAGCTTGTGTAGCTTACTAGTTACCTTCTTACTTGTGTAGCATAGAAGTAGCTCCCTTGCGTGGCTAATTTGGTTTGTGTAACCTTGTTAGTCATATTGCTTAGTTTGTATAAGCTAAGTATATGCGCTCTCTAAATTGGCATTGGTTGTCTTGTTATTGAGCATTGCTAGTGAGCTTAGTTGGCTTTGTGCTTTTGCTTACTAGCTTGCGTAGGAGTTCCCTTGTTGCTTGAAGTACTAGCGGCACAGGTTTGTGTGACTTTGCTTTTAGAATTGGTTAGGTGAGCTCTACCTAGCCCGGCACCTTTGTTGCTTAATTAGTATCTTTGAAAGGTGCTAGAGAACATAGATAGAGGAGTGTAGTCTTGGCTAGACCGATCGTCTTAATTCCGTACTTGTTTCGGTTAGCCGACGCGATTAAGTTTTAGAAAAGACTATTCACCCCCCTCTAGTTGCCATCTCTACCCTTGCAGATGCCGGGGACTCCTCGCTCTTCGGTGCTCGGATAGCGCCAGCTACGTCGAGGACTCCCTTGCTGCTTGGATCTTGCTACGTCTCGTCGGTGTGCTATCAAGCTGCTCCATGCTGTTCGGATCAGGGTGCTGATCTTGGACAGCGCGTCTGGTGTCTTGATACGCGCATGTCAAACGATGTCGGCAAAGCTTTTAGACTTCTTTTTCTTTGACCCTGCTACAAGATTAATTCTTCATCTTCCAGCAGGTTTGGGGACTAAGTGGGCATACTTCACCTTACGGTGAATGTGCTTGTTCTCATCTCGAGGCTACGCCCGAGGGACTGGTCGCCTGCTTGGCTGGTCTTCTACTTTCTGACCCTGGCACCATGTGACTACGTCACCTACTGTTAGGCTCGAGGACTAGCTGTGGGGGTATGGCCCTCGGTATCTACAAGACAAGACATGGGCCGCACCATTAGAGGTGACCCAGCCCACAAGATCAAGGTATGCACGGCGCTGCTCGGCGTGCACCGCAAGATATTGTATAGTACCAAATATGATACTTTCCTTGTAACACTGCCCCTCCAGAGTATATAAGGAGAGGCAGGGGTCCCCTAGTGGACAAGATACATCAAGATACATACGTCTCAATGCAATACATCAGAACACATGATGTAGGTGCTGTCTAAATCTTATGTCTTGGTGCTTATATTACCATCTCGCTCCTGATCTCGCTCACCTCTACGACAAATCTACCATCGTGTGATACCTCTTGGTGGACTGCCAAGCATCTCAGCCTGTTCGGTTGGCTGGTTCGTATCGTTGCTGGTTCATGAAGAAGTACTGCTGGCTGGTTTATGTGAGAGAAAAATACTGTTCCGACTGGAAATTTACGATCGTTTACGACAAGCCACAGCCAAATGAACAGGCTGTTTGTCGACAGCCCCCAAGACGTTTTAGCTCAGTTTTGCACCCGAGTAGCAAATAGGCAAAACTTTAGTCGACCCTATTTTCTCACTTTTAGTTCACCTGGTTGGATCTCCATGACAAAAAAAAAAACAGACTAAAAGTTAGGGACTAAATTTTTTCCATTGAATCAAACACCCCGAGGTAGTTGGCAGCAGATAGAGAGAGCGCAAATTTGGATGCACAGTGATCGATCGTCTGGTTGCTGGTATGCGCGGCTGTGCGGCCTCCACGTTTCCTGCGTGGGCAGCGACAGGGCAACGACAGGTATCTCTCTCTTCTCACTTACCGGATCAGATGAAAGCTACTCCTACCGGCTACCTGGCTGTACGCCTGTACATGCATCTCGTCGTCTGCGGCCAAAACTTGCATGAATGACTGTTTCATTTGTTCTTTGTTTACCTACTGTCTTAAGGACTAAATTACATCTTGTCCTTGTAAGAAGCTTCCACAAAGTTTCATGGCATTCCGTGCGAGGCATATTTTTCTTTTTTCGAAATTAATACACACACTCATAAACACGTGCGTACCCTTAACCAATAAATGCGTGCATGCAAACTCTATGTTTATGTGCACCTTTAAAAGATTGAGCTAACATATCTTTAAAGATGGCAAAATACCCATGTATACAGGTATTACATTCTCGCATCCACGAGAATATTTCTATGCTTGCGCCCATGCCCGCCACCTGCCAGGCTGCCACGGACAGCACTATGCGCCTGTGCCCACTATCTATGGGCATGTCCGCATACCCGCTATCACTAACCTGATCTGCACTTCGGGAGCATGCAGTCGTGGGAGCAGGAAGGGACGGCGAGGACTGCGAGCAGGACGACGGGGACAGCACCGGGGAGCCGGGGACGTCGCCAGAGAGCCGGGGATGGTGGCGGGCAGCCGGGCACGGGTGCTGACCGCTGGCCTGGGCGCGTAGCCGTGCAGGAACGCGGCCACTGTGCGTAGCCGGGGGCAATCGGGCAAGAAAGGCAAGGCTTCCGAGGACGGTGGGTGGGTGGGGGGTCGTCGTATCTGGGCTGGGGGAGCTTGGAGCCGGGAGGTGTTAGGTGTGGCCGGCGGGATCCGGCTGCAGGAAGGCCATGGTACACTGCGTAGGCGCGCACTGGCGCGTTGCGGCGGTAGGAGGGAAGGGAACGGGTGGGGTGGGGTGGGGTGGGGATGGATCCGATCGAATGCTATGGTTTCTGCCTTTCTAGTCTTCCAGTATATTGAGTTGGTGTGACCCCACATGTCAGGTAACTAAGGCGGGTTTGCAGATATGGATAGGCTATTTTTTTACCCGTTAACCAATGCCCGTTGGGTTTATACCTCTGCCCGCATCCGTGCCCGTGGATGCACTTTGGTGCCTGTATACGCGCCCACCGGGTTTTACCCATGGGTACGCGGGTATTCTGTGCCCATTGCCATCTTTACATATCTCAAATTTAACATAGCCATTAAATATGTCTCACTGTCGACCAATATGTCGACTACTGCTGAAAGGACAGTGTTGTTAAATCATATAAGAATACTTGACAAAAAAGCATCACAAGACAGACTTAGCAGCCTGTTCGTTTGGCTGTGGCTTGTCGTAAACGATCGTAAATTTTCAGCCGGAACAGTATTTTTCTCTCACACAAATCAGTCAACGGTACTTCTTCATGAACCAGCAACGATACGAACCAGCCAACCGAACAGGCTGTTAATGGGATCCAACTAGATTTCTTGTGACAAATTAGGAAACCAACCTAGCTGATAGGGGGGTTTTCACTGTAACCCTACCTTCGGACTATAAAATGAGCAGCGGGTTCTCCCAAACAGTAGAAGAAGGGTATACCATACTCAATCATCAGTATTCCCACACCCAGCGCACATTGCACATCAATGAAGGAAGCTTCTTTCCACTGCACATAAGGTACCCCATATCCAGGCTCCAGTTATGCAGCCGCAAGGTGTTTGGAAGCCTGTTTAGGCCCGTAGCCAGGCCTCGCTTGTGCACCGACAGGGCCTTGGCCTGGCTTAGCGGAACCGCCGCGGGCGGCCGTTTCCCGCAAGCCAGGCTTGGCTATGCGACCGTACACGCAGTCCCCCGCATCTGGTCACCGCCGTAGTTCTCATCACCTGTGCTACCGAACCTGCCGTGCTGCCGCCAAGCTCGTGCTCACTGCTCAGCCATCCGCCCCTCGGCCGCTCAGATTCCCCATGTGCGTCGCCGTTCCTCGAGTTCACAGCTACTCGGCGTAGATCTCCAGCGCGTACGGCCGCCCACGTGGTCTGCGTGCAGATCTCCAACATACAGCTACTGGGCATGCCCGCTGGGGTACCTGCTCTCCTCTCATCACCTTGCTGCTCCTACAAAATCTGTTCTGCAGAGTGCAGATTAGCAGTGTCGTGGTAACTATCGTAGATTAGCAATGTGAATAGATTTTGTACAATCGGTTGATGCAAAAGTGGGGTCCTATGGAGCTAAGGGAAGATGTGGAATTTGGTTTTTGATCTCTGCTACAGGTGCTGGGTTTTGGCTTATAGTGTTCATGCTTCAGATTATCTAAGCAAACTTTTTCCCACTGGAAAATCTTATCATCGACCATTGGCACCCGCTGTCGATTTTTTTTTTGAAGCATCAACACTGCAACAGACTGCTGCTGACTATAAACTCAGGGAAGGAGGGGGTAACTTCACCTACAGTATAATGCAGGGTCATCGTACCATTGAAGAAGTCAGGCAGCCAAACACTGGCTATACAAATTCAGGCTTAGGTCATGTTTAGTTCCCAAAATTTTTTGCGCAGTACCTGTCACATTGAATCTTGTGACATATGCATGGAGTACTAAATGTAGACGAAAAAAAAAACTAATTACACAGTTGGGTGAGAAATCGCGAGACGAAACTTTCGAACCTAATTAGTCCATAACTAGACACTAATTACCAAATACAAACAAACAGGCTATAGTACCCAAAACCAAAAATTTTTGGCTTCTAAACGGGGCCTTACTTTATTCATGCAACCAAAAACATGGTTGCACTGGGTAAGCCAGGTTTGGTCTAGCCTGGCTTAGATTCTAAGCCTGGCTAGCCAGGTACAACCAACCAAACACACCCTATATGAACCCATATCTCAAGTGTTATATCCGACTCATTCGATACGTGTGATCAGTGTTTTCCTAAATGATAATCAGTCGGTTACATACCGTTAGCTATTATTAGGGCTAAATAATCCATTAAATGGGCTAAACGGCCAATTAAACGGGGTAAACAGATAATTAAACTGAATCGTAGCACCACTGTGTAGTGTTTATACGATGTTTAAACGGGCTAAACAACCGTTTATGCGAACAATGCGTGTGATATGTTTATTACTAGTTGGATGCAAAATCTAGTGAAACACGTGTACGGGCAACATAGCATTGTAAAACATTGTAAAACTATAGTAATAAACTATCTATGATAATGGATCGGACTGAGTGGTACACGTGTACCGTGTACGGGCATATTCACATATCTATTGTAAAACTAGTAATAAGCATAGCATTGTAAAACATATCTATGTTGCTATTAGACTCTTCTAATGAAACACGTGTACGGGCATATTCACAAAAAAATGTATGATAATGGATCGGACTGAGTGGTACACATATCTATGGCATGTCCAAATACATTGATTTTTGGTATCTATATCGTATATAGCAACATAGTTGGCCACTGCCAGGCGCGTTGGCAGCAGGCGTGGCACCCTGTCCACAGCCAGGACCGCGAAGGAGGACGCGGTGGAGGTGGATTTGGTGGCCCCGGCGTGAGATCCGAACCTGGAGTGTCCGGATCCGCCCCGCCGAATGCCTGCCCTGGCGTATGAGAAGGAGGCCACTGGCGTGCCCTCCCCCAGCAAGGGCGCTGGCACCATGAAATCACAAGATCTGGATCCAGCCATGGAGGACCCGGATCCGCCCCAACGACGACGACAACCACCGGAGTTGCTAGAGAAGAGGAGGGGTGGTGGGGTGTGGATTGGGGAGTGTGGAGGAACTGCGGTGTAGGAGAGGCTTGTTTTGCGCACCGCCGCTTGCCGCCGCAGACACCACCGCTCGCCGGAGAGTAACGACCGCGGCGGCCGGAGGAGATGCAAGAGGGGTGGTGCCCTAGCGGCGCCTGCGAGGGCCTTCGAGTCGCTAGATGGGGAGCGTTCAGGGGTCTGGAGCTTTCGGGCGTGTTTGTTTCCGCTTAAAATCAGAATCGAGGCGAAAATAAGCGATAATCCCACCCAAACACCTTCGATTATTTTAGATTGTTGGATAGGCGGGAGGTGGAAATAATCCCAAATGCACTGGGCCGTGCGTTTCTCGCACCGTGAGCGAAGGGGTGCATTTTCCCCACCGCGGACTTGTTTCCACCCGCTGCCCCTCCGCTCCCCAGTCCGCGCTCACGTCCGCTCTCTCCGCTCGCGACGTCCAGCGCTAGGGTTTGCGCCACCGCCGCCTTGGGTCGCGCCGCCCCTCCCTGTCCACTAGTCGGTGACGTTCGTGGCGTCGCTCCCGCTGCTCGGTTGGTAGCTAGCCCTCTCCCCGTCATCTTCCTCGGAGGCGACCGCATCTCTCCGTTCGGTGGAGGCCGGCTCCATTCGTGCTCCCCGTCGCCCTTTCCTCTGCTCTAACCTTTCTTCTGCTCCGACTGAAGGTCTCAAGCTGGTGCTGGTTAGACCATCCCTTGTCCAAGATCTATTCGGGTACTTGTCTTTACCGATGTATGGATTGCAGGTTTGATTTGTATTCGCAAATGGACGAACTATATATGCATAGCATGGTTAGGGACATAGTCTGTGCAGATGTTGAATGCTTGTGTTTGAGGAATTGTTAGGAATTTTTCTTCAAATGTAATACTGAATGCTTGTGTTTTACATATTTATTAGTACCATAACTGTCTTTAGCTCGTATTCAGTGAAAAAATGATGTGTCATCAGCCTCAGGGGCATACAGGTCATTTTACACTCAGGACAGACAATCTATGGGCAATAATCAAGATTGTTAAACACTCTCAATTGTTTATACAGTAGATTCTTTAGATCGTGGCTTATCAGAAAATCCTGATCAGATTAAAAACAATTTTCAGATAAGCGTTCCCAAACAGGGCCTTCGACTCCTGCTGCTCTAGATGGTTTTTCTGTTAGACTATCTCCAGCGGGAGACGCATCCCACGACGCATACCCAAAATGACTAGTTCACGTGAAAGAAACGGCCTCCAACAGAGTAGGCAAAGAGAAGACCCAGTTTGGGTCGGAGGTGAGAGGGAACTCAAAAATGCGTATGTCTCTCTCCTCGACCCAAATCGACGACAGGAGGAGAAAGCTCGTCGTCGGACGCGGCTCTTGCTCCGAGGAGGATCACCGGCAAGAAGCACGCGCGGACCACCTCGCGATGGCGAGATCTGTCGGCGCGCGGCTCGATCCGGCAAGAAACACGGGACTGCTGGAGCGGTGTAGAACCAGAACGGAGGGAGAGAGAGATTGACGCACAGCAAGGAAGGAAACGGGCACGAGCTCAAAGCGCCGGTCTGCTCTGGTCTTCACGGTGGCCTGATTGGCGCACTAGACCGGCACGGCAACCACGGCTGCTCGGACAGAGCGCTCGGCTCTGGCCCTGCGGCTTGCCCTCAAGCACGCGAGCGCCCCTACAGGAAGAGCAGCAAACACAGCTCGCACAAACAGGAACGCGACGAACACGCAAGAAAAGGTGCGGCCTAGAGATCGACGAAAACCGAGCCAAATCAAAGCGATTCTCTCCCAAAATTTGCACAGATCTAGTTCACCACGCTACAAACCTAATCCCAAAAAATCATCTCACGGATTGACCCAAACTTTAGGAAATCCAGATCGTAGCTAAGCACGAAAATGGGGAAAAACAGCAGAACACACAGAACGAAAATCACACCAAAATATGAGCTTGAGCTTGCGCTGGCGCCGGTCAGAGGCCGAGGAGCCGGCGGTGCCACCGTCGGCGCCGGAGTCGGAGTTGGACGGCTCACGGCTCCATCAGGCAGAGGCGAGCACGGCGCTCGGCCTCGGGTGGAGCTGCAGAGCAGGGCGGCGGCAGCGGTGTGGAGCAGAGCAGAGATGGGGAGAGAGAGGAGAATGGAGGTGGACCAGAGATGGGCAGAGCTGTAGAGCAAGGCGGCGGCGGTGCATGTAGGAGCCTTTGGGTTGGCTGTTGGAGAAGAGAAGATTTGGGTGGGTGACCTTTTTACTGTGCCGTACGCAAAACATGGAATGAGTTTTATGTTTGGGTCTGGACCTTTGGAGACAGTCTTAGAGCAGAATATATGGTTACCGATGAAAACAATGAATTTCCATATAAAATAAACAGTAGCCAATAGAGGCTCTGTGGAACCATGAGCTCATTCGATCCGTCTCCGGTTCCACTCAGCCTAGTAATCCACCACTACAACAGAAAACATCTGTAGCAATGGGATAATTTTTTAGAGACGACGGGTGATGGAGCCACCCCTATATAGTAAGGGCGGCTGGTGATACGAGCCGCTCTATAAATAGGTCGATTTATAGGGATGGCTCACTCACCAGCCATTCCTATAAATTCAATTTGTAGGGGCGGCTCAATCACCAGCAGCCCCTACAAATATTTTCGTATTTTTTAAATATTAGTTTTGCATATTTTTTAATAAATGTATATATAAATGTATTAAAAATAATTTGCTATATTTGCCCATACACATAAAAAACAACATGTTATCTCTATTCACATCATGTACGTTATGTCCTTAGACCTAAGATTGTTGTATGTATTTAAGATGTGAAATGACCTACTCAGGGACTATCAAATGCTACTCCGTAACAGGGTAGTTATAAAGGTGGGTTTGCCCCTCTCTATATGAGAGATATCACTGGATCACTCTAATGATTAGATCAAGAAATGCATGGCCGTGCTTGTGTTAAGAGTTAACCTATGAGTTGGACCAAATATCGTGAGGCAAGGGAATAACAAGTATGTGGTTTTGTGGTGGTTCGTCTGATATGATCTTTGCGTACGCATAGGAGTTGACATGCCTTGCTAGAGGCCGCTATCATCTAATGGCTGAGTAGGAGTACTCGGGTCATGTCTATGTGTGCGTGAACCCATAGGGTCGCACGCTTAAGGGGCTAGAAGCCTAATTCGGATTGGATCCGAGTTAGACAAGGCTTAGGGTTACTAATGGGCCTCCAACTCGGGAGCTCATTAGGGACGCCTATAAATAAGTGGGGTGGGCAACGGGGCTAGGGATCCACGCCTTTTTGGTAGCCGCCACCGCCCATCCTACACCCACGCCTGCTGCTCCTCGTGGACCTAGCAGTCCGAAGGCGCGACGCTTCCTCCCTATACGTGTGGATACCTTGGAGGTGCTGCATCTGGAGCACAAGGACGAACCGCACGAAGGGGACGGACGTACGGACAACCTTGCAACTGCAAGGCACTGCTACGATGTGTACAACTACATCGAGTCGCTTTCGCTGCAACTGCGCGTCTAGTGGTAATCCCGTGATCTATAACTAGCAGTAGATCCTGGTTTATGAGGTCGATTTTTTTGTTTTCGGCTAGCGTAGCATCCTCATAACCCTACAAGAAGTATGTCCAAAAGGGGTTAACTCATCCTCATAACCCTACAAGAAGTATGTCCAAAAGGGGTTAACTCCCTTCCACGCGTTTGGCAACATAACTCCTAGTCAATGGGAGGAGCTCGTGGCTCAAAAGACCACCTGAAGCATTTGACCTCAGTGCCCGTAACACCGAGCTAGCGAAGAGGAACCAACACCACCATCATCTAGGTCTTAGTGGCTACTATGGCAAGGAAGAGAAGTATAGGAAGATGGAGGAAGAGACAATCACATCCGAGAAATTAAACTTGAAGGGGTTGAAGCTAGGCTCAAGGAATTGGATCCTTGGGAGGAGTACAGAAGCATCGGGTAGTTCCCTTAAGTTTGATAACCCGGCGACCCAAGAGGCAGTATCAATGATACTAAAATATGCTGAAGATAAGGAGAATGGCTCATTCAAGTCTTCTAGAGAGAGGGACAAGCTTAGCCTTGCCTTGGGAAACTTCGAGCACATAGGCCACACTAGGGGGCTAGGGAAAAGAATGACCTAGAAACATGGATTTGAAGAGGATCAACTCATGTACAAGAAACATGGTAAAGATCGAGAGTCTAATCTTGAGCTCACCATTAAGGCTCTAGTTGTGAAGGCGTTGGAGGAGCAAGGACTGTCTATGGAGTCAAGGATAGTAATGGCACCACCTAGAGAACTAGCAGTAGTTGGCAGCCCTCTGGAAGTTCCTAGCAGCCAAGGTTCCACTACAGCTACAACCCCCATTGATCGCATACGGGAATCAACTAGTTACACCTTGGTGGTTCTCATCAGCAGGCAGAACACTATGATGGAGGTGGCAACGGGTGTGGTATATCCTCCTAGCGGCTTACATCACAATAATAGGACCCCACTGGTAGGGCTAGACAAAATACTCATGGCTCGCCAACTCGCTCAACTCATGGCTGGCTCAGCTTGGCTCAACTCGGTTCATTTTAACTTTTTCACGAGTTGAGCTAGAAGTCTAGCTCGCTATTTTAACGAGCTAGCTCAAGCTAGCTCATGAGATGCTCACGAGCTAAAATGAGTTGAGGCCTATCAGCCCACGACCATTAATCTAGAAGATTTTGATGCTGACCTAGAAGTGTACATCTATTCTATTGGTATGTAATCCTTATTTTCAGCTGTTTCATATGAATTTTGATTTTATAATTGTTGTGGCACTTAAATGTTGATTTTATGGATTGTTTTCTAGGGAGAAGATGATGATGCTAACATTGAATCTGTGGACTTTCCTAAGTTTGTGGTGGCAAGCAACTAGTTAGTATGCTGGAACTGCGTGATCATAGATGGACCAGCTATGTTGCATGGTTGATACTTTTGATGAACCTGATATGTATTAATCATGTATGGTTGCATAATGGTGGACGTCACCTTCTGCAATTAATGTAGCATAAATAATATAAACATGTGTGTCCTAGTTTTTTTGTAGTAGCTCATGAGCTAATCGAGCCAGCTTGAGCTCGATAACGAGCTGAGCCAAGTTGTCCCTCTGGCTCGTAATATTAACGAGCCGAGCTGGCTCCTTAGCCTAACGAGCCAGCTCCAGCTAGACCGAGCGGAGTTGAGCTAGCTCGATATCCAGCCCTACCCACCTGACTACACTAGGGTCGAGGTGCATACCATGAAGCTCAAGTTCTTGTAGTGGCGCATAGACTACCCAACTCTCGACGGATAGTAGTTACTCAGAGGAGTAATGAACCAGTTCATCTTCTGGCACAAACGGGACATTGTATTGACTGCTTCTTCGCTGCCTGTTCAATGTTTGGAGGGAGTTGTTGAGAAGGGGGAGGTACTTTTACCATCTCGTGACCACCACTTACCTGAGCTGCCACATTCTTCCTAGCCTCCTAGCGAGCACGTGTATGAGATGCCACACATATGCTACAGTCTTCCCCGCCTCCTACCGAGCACGTGCCTGAGATGCCACAACCTTCTCTTCCTCATAAGGAGCAAGGGCCTGATATAGACCCGATACATGAACAACAAGGGCCTCCTGAAAAAGTGCATGCACAAGAGGGTTGAGATAAGGAGCCAGAAATTCAAAAATTGCATCCAATCACAATAAGGCTGATTTTTATGTCGATGAGAGATGTCACGTCGATGGCCAAGTGGTATGCCCATGACCAGTTCAAGCCTGAGAACCAAGTTAAAGAAGTCCCAGCATAGGCTTCCGAGGAGGCCATCACCAACAAACAACAACCGGGAAAGAAGTATCCAAATGTTGATGCCATCAAATGGTCAAATGATTGCCCAAAAATATATGAAAGAGGCAAGCCCTTCCTACCAAACCGGGACATCCAGCGTCTACCACTTGGAATGAGAAGGTTCCATGATTGGTACTTGCATGTTATCCCAACAACCATAGATCTCATGCAAGCATGTTTCCCTACCGGCACATTTGGAGGCCCAGCCGAAAAAATTATCTTTGACTTTAATGACGTCCAGACATACTTTCACCTCGGAGCAATGGAAATGAATCTAATTCACACGTGGTGCCTATAAGTCCTTGCCCTCTCAATATGATATTATTGTAATCTTTGAGTTTTGTTGATACTAAGTTACTAACCCACACCTACCTTTGTAGAATGCAAGTGCACCTTTCAAAACAAATGCCAAGTGTGTGAGCCGAGTACGTAGACCCTCAATGTATATCAGCAACATGTTTTAATTACGCCAAGGAATGGAAATTGGATGGCAATAAGCTAGCTGCTGGAAAGACTATTGAGGAGAAAGAGAAAATCCAGAACAAGGAAATACGTCAAGCGGCCCTTAAGGTTGCGGCATACATTGCCCTAGCTTTTAAAAATCTCCAAACTTGCTCTATTATATTGCTGCCATACAACTTTGTGCAAGTTCAACACTATACTTAAAACTTTGTTCGATATATTTTGTTCGATGCAAAAGAGCTTATCCGTTTTTATGATTAAATTCATGCAGCAACCACTAGATTTGTATATGCATCGATCTTGGCCATGGCATGGCGTGGGTCTTTGATTCAATAGATAAGGACCCGGCGACATACAAAGACTTTGTATCGATTCTCAAGACATATACATATCGACAATCATCATTAGCTAATATGTTTGTATACATATACTTGTAACATTCAGTTTTGGATACTAACAAGTTGCATTTGTTAAATTCATTCGAACAGGACGTACATGTTCTACGTTAACGAACATAAAAGGAGGCATCATCCAGAAAGAGGGCTTAACCTGTGTCAAAACACTATGTCCGGTAGCTGCAGCTCGGATGGTGAGCTTTCCTGGAGTGGAAGCCATCGGTCCTGAGTTCGAGCCCTGCTCGGCTCAGTGATTTCCCACCATGGGGATTTATTCCCAAAAAATAATCTTGCAGGTCCTGGACACTCGCGTGGCGCTACAATGGGACTACGACGTGCCCGTCGTCTACGAGGCTCGTGTGGCTTCGGTGATTTCCAGGAGGACGTTTGAGGTGTATATGTTGTAGTTTCTAGGGGTGTGCTTGTGTGTGGTGGTGTGAGTGTGTTGTGTAGAGTATAGATACTACAACTTGTACACTAGGAGTCCAGTCTCAAAAAAAAACTTACTTTAGTAATCCATTATGTTGGTGTCGAAAGCATTACTTAACATTTTTATATGTGAAACACACAGTGTGCCAAGCAGAAGCCCAGGAGTCTACACTGTGGATATTACGTATGCACTATAATGAGTAACACCGGTACTTACATGAGACACTGTAATTGTGTTTATATATCCTCACTTGTATAATTGTAGTGGCAAGAAGAGAAAGGAATGAGAGCTGACCCACATAAAGATGACAACCTCTTGGAGCTCGTCGACGACCTTTGCGCCTTCATATTGGACCAGATTATACACGTAAGAGGCAATTATCATGACCAAAAATCCGAGTTAGGAAGGCATCGTCAGTACCAACATTTTTGTGAGACGGAAAGGCTAGCTCTAGGCCGTTGATAATAATATGTATGGAATATGATATTGGTCTTACCTTATGGAACGGTTTGGAATTGTGGAACGGATTGGACTTGTGAATTATGTGTACGTGACCATGAATTATATATGTTCTTGTGAATTGGATTTGTAATGTTAGTTTATATAATATTATGTGCTTGTGGATACAATGTTTGAAATATATATGCGTATATATGTTCTGGTCAGATCTGAATTTTGAAATTAGAAATTTTGGTGGGAAAATGTACTGTAGGGGCGGTTCAATTTGAACATTTTTGGCAGGAAAATATACTTTAGGGGCGGTTTTAGATTGAACCGCCCCTACAAATAAAAATTATAGGGGCGGCTAGTGTTACAGCCGCCCCTACAAATCATTTTTGTAGAGGCGGCTGGTGTTTTCAGCCGCCGCTACAAATACATTTATAGGGGTGGCTGATAAATCGATTTGTACGGGTGGCTTGGGAACCTCCCATACAATCTCTTGATTTGTAGAGACGGTGTGGTATGGGCGGCTGGCAAAACCCTCTCTACAAACAATCGCCAGCCGCCCCCTATAAATAATAACACTGTAGCAGTGAGCATCATATCGGCTGACCTGAAAGTTCATGAGAGTCTTGGCCGCCAGGTTCAGATATGTGCTGCACAAGGACCCTGCTGCAACCTACAACTGCCTCACCTGTGTGATCGTCATCTCGCTAATTCGGCTTGCACCGTACTGCTTGTGCTTGGATCAGCTCCAGTTGTCCGTCTGTTGTTTTAATAAGAAGACTAGCAGGTATTTTTTGAGAATTACATAAGTCCAGACGCACACACTTAACACGCACGCACTCATTAAAGATACGAAGGCACGCCGAATCGGCGGCCTCCTAGGGTGTCCACGTACGTTCTGTTTATTTGGTGCGTTAGATAGAAATTTCACGGCTTAGATGAAGCGTGTCACAACCGGTCTTCCTCCGTGCATTTGGCAGTAGATAGATGAAGTAAGTGAACGCATTCAATGAAGTATGGCTTCCCTGGTGATCATACCCGGCACGTAAATGGACGGTGGCGCGTAGCAGGGGACGTTGGATTCTCGGCATGCATGGCCAATGCCTAATTAGTATGGTGGTCGGCACGCATGCAAGTACGCGTGCTGGGGCCTAGGAAAGCGCAGGTGGTCGGCACCGTCCATTCAATGAATTCTCGGCATGCATTCAATGAACTAGGAGCATGCGCACTATTTGGCGGACTTCACACTTATCCTCTCTCTCTCTCTCTCTTGTGTAAATGGCAGGCGGCAACAGCTGGTTGCTCCTCTACTCCCTCCCTCACTCTCCCTCACTCAGCAGTGGCATAGGAGCTCTGACGCAGGCAGGTGGGTCCGACGTAGCGGCCACTGGCATAGGAGGCCCCTAGTGTGGGCGAGGCCTCGCTCACGCTGCAGGCGTGCGTCCTCACCTAGGGCGGGCCCCACACGGAGGTGGCGTGGTGGCGCGGGGGGAGCGCACGGCGTCCCGGCATCATGGCCTCAGCAGTGGTGGGCTCCCACATAGAGGCGGAGGTGGCGTTGCTGCTGCGGCACGTGACGAGCAGCTGTTCTAGACGAATGCAACCTCCGTGCAACAACAATGGAAGCCATCCACCTTGCCTATGTGCTCGTCTTCCTCTTGCTCGTCGTCTTCCTCCTCCGTCTCCGGCGCCGCGGGCCTCCTCCAACCAAGCAGCCAGCAACAACAACGGCCCACTGCCCGCACCCCCCAGCAGAAGCTGGTGTCACACGCCTTCTTGTCCCACTCGCTCTGCCAGTTCACTGACGGCGTCCTCGATGTGCACCTACGCCGCCTCTTCCTGCCGCTCCTGGACGACGCCACTGTGAGGGACGGCGGGGCCGTCGACCTACAGGACGCGCTACGTCGGTTCGTGTTCCGCGCCATCTGCCACGTCGCGTTCGGCATAGAGAGCGTGGACGGTGGCAACGATGACCCCGCAACGCAGGAGGCGCTCTTCGCGGCGTTTAACACGGCTGTTGTGATCTCCTTCCATCGTGGGCTCACGCCGGCCACGTTCGCGCAGCGGCTCACCAAGCTCCTTGATGTTGGCAAGTCGCGCCGGCTCCGGGAGGCCATCCATGTCATCGACACCTATGCCATGTCCGTCGTCAAATCGAAGGCGGTGGCATGTCACAGGAATGGCGTCGACGACGGGAGCGTGGACCTGCTATCGCGGTTCATGGCGGCCATGGACGACGGCAGCGGCGACGGCGGCAGCGAGCTCGGCGCTAGGTTCCCCACGCCAGCGGCCAAGCTCTAGTTCTTGCGGGACGTGGTCGTCACCTTTGTGCTCGCCGGGAAGGACACGACGTCGTTGGCACTGACCTGGTTCTTCTGGCTGCTCGCTGTGAACCCGTGGTGTGAGCGGCGCGCGCATGAGGAGGCCATGTCATTATCGTGCGATGACGACGGCGAGGTGAAGGGGATGCACTACCTGCATGCCGCCATCACTGAGGTGATGTGGCTGTACCCGTCGGTGCCATTCAACGGCCGGGTTGCGGTGCGTGATGACGTGCTGCCGAGCGGCGTGGTGCTGCGAGCGGGCTGGTATGCCAACTACTCGGTGTATGCGATGGGGCAGATGGAGAAGCTGTGGGGCGAGGACTGCTTGGAGTTTGTGTCGGAGCGGTGGTTCGGCAAGCGCGGTGAGTTCGTGCCGGTTGATGCCGTGCGGTACCTGGTGTTCCACGCTGGGCCATGGTTGTGCCTCGGCAAGGAGATGCCGTACGTGCAGATGAAGACGGTCATCGCGTCCATACTCCAAAGGTTTAGGGTCGACGTCGTGGTGCCGGTGGCTAGCATGGAGGCGCCACCGGCGTACGAGATGACGGTGATGATGAAGATGAAAGGAGGGATGTTGGTGCATCTTAGGAGGCGGGAAGAATAGTCCTAAGTCGTGATAGACTAGTGATGCTGGTTGTTCTTCCTTGACACATAAATTGTTTGGAAAAAGACTGCGTAAAAGTCATCACACCACACAAAAGACAGAGTCCCGTCTGATGTTTGAAATAGCCGGATACAGGCACCGCTATAGCTGGATTTAGCCTCTGAAAAACATGATGCTAAGGTAATCCACATTTAGCGCTAAATTATTCTTGCCGCTACTAGCTGGAAACCAGTTTAATCTAGGAAGTGTAAGCAGTTGCAGTTATGAATATGAATGAATCCCAGCTCAAAGAGAGGAAAACCAGAGTGGCACCACAAAAGGTCAAAATGATGGACCCACCCACAAAAAATTAAAATAATGAACTCACATGATACGCAAAATTAAATAGGAGGAAGGTTATCAGAGTAGAAAATTAGAGATACGAAGGCACGCCGTCTAGGCGGCCTCACAGGGTGTCCATGTATGTTCTATTTAGTTGGTGCGTTAGCTAGAAATTTCACGACTCAGATTATCATGCTACCAAGTTTCCCCTTGAATGGACATTGGAGAAATTTCTTGTCAATAAGCCACTTATTGATGCCTCATTAGTCCAATTTGAGGGATACTGGTGGCTATTTGCTTATGATTTTACACGGTATGGCGTTGAGAAGAACGCCGAGCTTGATATTTGGTACAGTAACTCACCTCTTGGTCCTTGGACTGAGCACAAGCAAAATCCTATCTACAAATCAGACAAAAGTTTGGGGGCTCAAAATGGCGGGAGGCTCTTCGTTTTTGAAGGGTCATTATATTGCCCTGGTCAGGATTGTAGTGGTACTTATGGCCGGAGGGTTAAGTTGTACAAAGTTGAAAAGTTAAGCAAGGAAGAATACAAAGAGGTCCTTGTAAATCTTGGGATTGAGGAGCCAAAGAAAGGGAGAAATGCATGGAATGGCATGAGGTACCATCACATGGATGCACAACAACTTGCATCTGGTGGATGGATTGTTGTAATGGATGGTGATCGAGTCCCTTCAGGCGATTCAACTAGACGTTCTCTCATTAGTTACATAGCTTTCCTGTTGGCCAGTGCCCTTGTCATTTTTGTGGGTTTTATGAAAGGTGCCATCGAGGAAAGATTGAATGGATAACCAGACGTTCTTTCCTCCAGGGACATCTTTCCTCCAGGTACGTCTTTGATTAGTTTGTACTTAGGGGCCATCGTGGTCATCACCTCTAGGGACGTATTTGTTTGACGCCATGCAGTAGCCCGGTCCCTACCTAAAACAAGATCTAAGTTGCCGCATCCATATATTACAAACGTCGATATATTACAAACGTCGATAGACATGCAGCGACGTATCTGATTATAATAGTATGTTCTCCATACTGGCTCTCATCTGTATGCTCCTCCTCCCCCACTATGTATGCCTCAATAAAATGGCACGCGTATCGGGCGCCCCTTGCATGATGTCCTTCGAAGCGTTGCGACCTTATTGAGTGAGCGGCTAGATTCAACGCCATCCTCCAGCTTGAATGGGCACTTGGGCAGCCTAGCGTCCTGTGCCGTGTGAGTTGCAGTCGCTTCCTACATAACAATGACTCAAAGAAATGATCACCAAGCTTAAGACCATGACTGTTTGTTTAAAAGAAAAGAAACAGGAACCTACGTGTTTTCACTCAATGGAGCAAAACCTGTATGCACTCTTGAGTCTCCATCTACAGCCAACACATGCAGACATCATGAGCTACCAAAGCTTGGGCCTAAACACAGAGCCTTTATTACCAGACCATTTCTTGAGGTAAACCACTTTATACTCATTACAGACGCACTTTTGCACCTCTGATATGTCAATGAGACTTGACACATCTCGTACACGTACCACGTTTCTCGTTGCTTTCTTTAGCACCTGCACGATGAGTTAGGTGGTTATTCAATTAAACATGAGCTACTTAGGGATGGCCATAAAGAAAGGCTTAGGGTTGTCTATAAAGGGCGAATCCTAGAACCTATAGGGTTTGGTGGGATACATGGTCTACTCGGCAGTGTAGGCACAAAGCTTCTTGATGTAGTCCTTGGCAATCGAGGTAGATGTAGTTACAGGCTCTATGGTGCAGTGGGCATGGCTGGCAAAACTGGTTGCCAACCAACGCTGCCATGCGCTCAGCACCTAGCATGCTACACAATGTTTGTTCTAGACTCTAATAAGGGGACTCGATTCATAGGATGCATGAACTGTCTGCACACTGTAGTCCCGAGAATGGCTACTTAATGGACTTGGGTGGCATTGCTATATTGGACAAACTAGACTGCACCATAAATGACAGTGGTATACTACACAACATGTATTGTCCCATAAATGTGGACTCAGGAATGGATTCATGACCTACCCGAGTGGTATATTGGGCAACCTGTACTGTGCCATAAATGTGGACACAGGAGGGGAGTTATGACCTACCTAACTGTACCTTGTCCTATTTCTTACAGCCGCCTACAGAAGTAGCAGATGTGATTGTGACAATGCTAGGCAAGGGGGGCCAGAAGCCTAGCTTCGCCTCCACTACGCTCTGCCACTGGGTCTATGGTTCAGCGCATAGGGCAGCTGTAGCTCTGGTAGGATCAGCAAGCAGCGGCGGCAGGCTCATGGGTGAGTGGTGCTCTTTTCTTTTCTTACTTTAGTTTGTAAATTAGAAGAAAATTAGAAATAGACCTGCTAGGAGATGAGTTCTACACATTCTAGTGATTATTGGAGAGCTGAACATACAAGACACAACAAAAGAAAAAAACTGCAAATAACTTAGTACTTCTAGAATTAACTGGATCTAAAACTATGCACAACACTAGTCAATACAGAGTTGTGGGCGATGCATGTGAAAGCTTGTCAGTATTATCATTGTTTCTAAACTTTACAGTCAATGGCATGCTTGGGTCTATAATATGGTGGGTAACTTCACATAATTTCATAAAATAGTGGTAGTTGTAGAGAGAACCTTCATTATATCACTGCATCTCTCATGATAGAAGCCTTTCCACAGTTTCAGTGTCGCTGCAGTGCAGCTCAAGTCTTTTGAACCAATAGAAGATTTACAACAACAGCTCTCATCAGAACAACATGCATATCTGGAAATGTTTACAACCTCACCATCCCTATGAATAGGTACCATACCAGTTACAGAACCAGGGAAAAGAACATAAACTCAAACCAATATATCACTGAGGAGCATATAGTAGCTAATTTAAAATGTAGATCTTGTTGAATAAAGCACACAACAAACAAATAAGAAGATGAGATGAAGAACATTTTGTGGGAATGTGGGTGTGTGGTTTGTAAGGGTTCTTCCCCTTTCCCTTCTTAATATAATGATAAACAGATCTGCTGCATGTTTGGTAAAAAACACTAGGCTTATCAACGTACAGATTACTTTAAAAAAATATTTTAGTTCAGAGATATAAAATGGGAAAGGTATTGTGATCAAATTATAAGGCAAATACCAAACTATGGATGTCGGACAAATAAATGGAAACACCAAATTGCACACTAAGCTTCTCCCATATCATAGGAGTATAGGACCAAAACGAAAACCTGCTTGTGTGGCTTACGTATAGCCTGTTCGCTTGCTTATATACGATCGTGGATTATAAGCTGGAACAATATTTTTCTCTCACACCAAACTAGACAACAGTAAATAATCCACGATCGTTTACGACGAAATGAATAGGCTGCTAGACTGGGGAACTTCTGGTCCCACAAGCTCAATGTGAATCTGGACACCTGGAAATAGTGCACGTAGTTCCCCAAATGCTGCAAGCTGAAGTAGCTCCTTCTCAGGCCCTTTTAGACATTTAAGTTGCAAGTGGAAATGAAGATAGCAAAAATCAGTAGATGCTATCATAATCAACTAGCTTCAAATCAAAGTAATCAGAAAAGGATATTTCATTGGACAAATTTGGCTATCTTCTGTGATGGTTTACAGTAAAACTGGGCAACGGTGCCATGACTAACACATGATTTGTTGTTAAGTGCATACAGATCACCCTTGTGCCTAATAAGCAATGAAAATACAAGCTTCACCACTTGCTAATCAATTGTGGCCACAGCAGAGGCTTGTTTCTCTAGTGGAATTCAGCAGGGATGAAGAAGTTTGACTTTTCGAATGGTTGTCTAAAAAAACAGAAAATGATGTGTGCAACTGTAGTTTCACCAGTGACGTCGGGGACTCCTTGCTCCTCAGTGCCCGGTCATCGCCAGCGACGCTGAAAGGTCTTTGTTTGGTTTTGGTAATTGAGTGACAACTTAGGTGGACTAATTGTGTTTATGTGAGATACATAGGTGATTAGTCCACAGGTACATGTGTGTGAGCAACATATGCCATGAAGGTGAAAATGGCTTGGAGATGTTGCAAAGCTCACACATGTGATGATGAAGGAGCTTAAATGCACATGAGACATGACATTGAGTCATGTGATCAAGGTGGAGAAGATCAAGACAAGACTTGGCTTGATGGACCAGTTGCAAGCGTGAAGGGCAAGTCAGAGGCTTTGGAGTGATGGACCGCATGGCGGTGAAGCTTGAGCAAGACTTGGCACCGATGGACGAAGGCAACTGGTGAAGAGCAAGTGAAGTCAAGATCGATGAACCAATATAATCACGTGATGATATGAAGTGGATTATATCATTATTGATCATGTCGGTGCATGTGTTGCATCAACATTGGAGGAGATGGAATGGAATGCATAAGGCAAAGGTATAACCTAGGGCATTTCATTTCATCGGTCATAGGTGTGTAGAGAAGTTTATGACCGAGTTTAGGATAGATGGTCGTACTATCATGAGGAGCAAACTTGTTTGCATATCAGTCATCTATGTGCCACTCGAGTGATCTAACTTTGCATCGTCGCTAGGATTGAGTGGCGTGACAAGTTGAGTGGCTAATCCTTTGAAAAATGATTGTGAAAATGCTAACATGCATACACATGATGGTGTACACTTGGTGGTGTTGGCACATTTGCAAAGGAGAATAAGTTGGTGATGAAAACGAGGAGTCGCGCTGGTTACAGAGTGACCGAACGCGTCTGGTATGGTGACCGGACATGTCTGATATTTGGCGGCGTACTCAGTGATCGGACGCGTCCGGTCGCCACACCGGACGTGTCCGGTGTGAAGCAGAGAAGGCTGTGTTTGGCAGAGCAGTCGATCAGACGCTGGCAGCATCCGGTCCGGTGTGACCAGACGCATCCGGTCGTCTGTGGGTGCTTGCTGGACTCGACTGGATGCTGAGGCTCAGCGTCCGGTCAGTTTCTAACAGCCGCATCTGGTCGGTCCTGGAGGCTTACTGGACTCGACCGGACACAGCGGCTGAGCGTCCGGTCGTTTCATGCTGAGCGTTTGGTCGTCATGTTAGAGAGCCGTTGGAGGCAATGGTCGGACACGTGGCGGTCAGGCAGCTACCGGACACGTCCGGTATAGCGACCGGACACGTCTGGTATTCACGATCGATGCATCTGGTGTAGCGTCCGGTGCTGCATCCGGTCGGCCCGAAAAATGCCCAGTGAAGGGGTAACGGCTCTATTTGTGCATGGGGTTATAAGTAGAAGCCATGATCGGCCTTGGGCCGGCAGGAGAGCACACTAGAGCCTTGGTGGCTTATGTAGTAGTGCTTGGGAGCCCTCCATCTCACACATACTTGATAGTGATCATCCGATTGTGTGAGTGAGTGATTCTAGTGCGATTGCATCGTGAGGTTGCATCAAGTGGCACTAGGTGATCGAGTTGCAAGCTAGTGGTGCTTGTTACTCTTAGAGGTTGCCATCTCCTAGATGGCTTGGTGGAGGTCTCCGTGGAAGCCCACAAGAAGCTTGTGCGGCGCTCCGGAGAAGAGCTTGTGAGGGGCATTGTGCTCGCCCCGTGGGAGCCGTGAAGAACAACTTTAGTAAAGCATGTCATTGAGCTACCCTCACTTTCAGGGTAGGTTCTTGCGGTGCCCGACGTGCGGGCTTGGCGGGTGATGCCAATTAGCCGCCGAACCACCAAGTGAGTGGTCGACACAATGGGGACTAGCGTGTTGACAAACACGTGAACCTCGGGAGAAAAATCATCGTGTCAACCTTGTTCTTCCCGTTGGTTTGCATCCCCGTTACACAAGCTTGCGATTATTTTCATATACTTTAAGCTTGTGTTGTTGCTCTTGTAATTAGTTAGCTTGTGTAGCTTACTAGTTACCTTCTTGCTTGTGTAGCATAGAAGTAGCTCCCTTGCGTGGCTAATTTGGTTTGTGTAACCTTGTTAGTCACATTGCTTAGTTTGTGTAAGCTAAGTATATGTGCTCTCTAATTTGGCATTGGTTACCTTGTTATTGAGCATTGCTAGTGAGCTTAGTTGGCTTTGTGCTTTTGCTTACTAGCTTGCGTAGGAGCTCCCTTGTTGCTTGAAGTACTAGCGGCATAGGTTTGTGTGACCTTGCTTCTAGAATTGGTTAGGTGAGCTCTAGCTATCCCGGCACCTTTGTTGCTTAATTAGTATCTTTGGAAGGTACTAGAGAACATAGATAGAGGAGTGTAGTCTTGGCTAGACCGATCGTCTTAATTCCGTACTTGTTTCGGTTAGCCGACGCGATTAAGTTTTAGAAAAGATTATTCACCCCCCTCTAGTCATCATCTCGACCCTTTCAATTGGTATCGGAGCACGGTCTCTCATTTGTGGTCTTCACCGACCTGAGAGGATGGCGTCTAATGGGCTAGATGTTTGTGAGGCACATATTTTTTATGGCACAAACTTTGCACTTTGGAAAAATCACATGCTTGATCATTTTCGTGCAAAGGGACCTAAATTTTGATGGGTTCTCACAAGTGGTCTCACCCATGTCTTGGACTATAGAAATCTCACCAAAGCTCAAAGAGTTCTCTATGAATTTGATGCACATGCTTGTTATTTTCTATTGGATGCTTTACATTTTGATTTGATGAAGCAAGTAAACTACAAGGGGACCGCTCGTGAGATATGGGAGTCCATCAAGGAAACCTTCGGTGATTCCTCCACATGGGATGATGGCAAATTCAAGGAGGATGAGCCCAAGAAGGAGGCGCATGAGAGTGTCGAGCATGATCACAATTTGGTGATTGTGAAAGATTGCCCCACCTTATGGTCAAGTGATGATGATGATCGATCCACTACAAGTTCACTTGACAAGGTTGATGATGATGCCACAAGTGTTGCAAATGATGATGCTACCCCATGCACACTTGATGGTAATGATGGTTCATGCTTTAGCCATGATGAAGATGCTACTACATGCTCTCCAACCACACCACATTGTCTCATGTCACAAGGTGACACTAAGGTATCAAATGATAATGTGGTTGATCATGTTGATTCATATGATGAGCTTGTTAGTAGACTTGCTAGCATGACCATGTCTTTAGAAAATGAGAAAGCTAAAATATTGAAATTAGAAAATAAAAACTCATTTCTAAAGAACTCTTGTGAAGAACATAAGAAATTACTTGATGCATATAAATCTTCACTTGATGAGCTTAAATTGAATCATGAGACACTACTTGTATCTCATGATGAATTATTAGAACAATATGCTTCTCTCATTAAAGTATTTACAAAGAAACTTAAAAATAATGAGAGTTCATCACATGAGTCAATTGATCAATCACATATTATTGCTAACCCTTGTGATGTAGGAAAGAAGCATGTATCCACCTCTTATGATGATTTATTAGATATGACATGCTTTTCACAAATAGATGCTTGTTCTACTTCTATATCTTATGCGACTAACCTTTTGAAGAAGAACAATGAGCTCAAGAATGAAGTGAAGAAATTGAGCAACAAGTTAGAGAGGTGCTACAACTCTCAAGTCACCTTTGAGCATATGTTGAAGACTCAAAGAAACTTTGGTGACAAAAGTGGAGTCGGCTTCAAGACTAGCAAAGTCAATCATCAAGAAAGGCGCAATGACACAAGTGGCATTAGCTTCAATAAGAGCAAGATCAAGGGCAAAAGATGGGGCAAGAGAAGATATGAAAGAGAGATGAAGAAGCAAGAACAAGAGAAGCTCTCTCATTTCATGTGCTTCAAGTGACATGAAGTGGGACATCTTGCAAATGGTTGCCCCAATGAAGAAAAGCTCAAGTTGAAGAAAGAAGAAGAGAGGCTAAAGCATGTCAAGTGCTTCAAGTGCCGCACTTGGGGTCATCTTACCTCAATGTGCCCAACCAATCAATTAGTGAAGCAACAAGTGAAGCCTCAACTAAAGCCACAAGTTGAGCAAGAGAAGACACCCCAAGAGCAAATCAAGATCAACCATGAAGATGATAGTGATTTGATGATAAAGAAGAAGAAAACAAGAAGGGGTGGAAAGGCAAGGCATCCAATGCAAACTCAAGATGCCAAGATGATGAGCAAGAATGAAGATGAGAAGAAAGATCATGCTCACATCAAGTGCTTCAAGTGTGGAAGTACGGGACACTTTGCCTCTAAGTGTCCTACCAAGCTTGAGAAGAAGGCTCAAGCAATCCATGAGAGGCAAGGTAATGAGAAGCACCACATGAGCAAAGAAGAGAAGGCTCAAGCAAAAAGAAAGTGCTACTCATACCGAGAAAGGGGACACATGGCACATTCATGTCCCCTAGGTGATATTTCTAAGCCTATTTCAATTATTGATAATAATATGCTTAGGAAGGATGGCAATGGTACCTCATTGGTTGCAATTGCAAAACATCCCGCTATTCATACTAAGGCTATGCCTAAATATGTTGCTCCTAACTTGAGAGGACCCAAACTTGTTTGGGTACCATCAAAAAGTGGGTGATTGTTTATAGGTACCATCGGCATTGGTGACTTGATTCAATTGATCTCACATTGTTCATCATATGTTGAATCAAGTTATGAAGCCTAGTGCACATACAAACCCAATGCCAAGTGAAAATTGAGTGAAATCCAAATGTGCTACAACATACAAGTGTAAATTTTAAGTTGTTGATGATTCATCAGATATATTTGATGACTTGCAAATATTTGAGTTGAAGCTTGCTAGTTGGATGATCATAAGCTAACCAAGGTATATCTCTTGTTGATCATTTCATTTGGGTGCATATGAGTTGATTGAATTGGATAAATATGCAATGTTGCTTGCTATGAGATGATTGAATGGATAATTGATTAGTAATCAAGTTTGGATTGATTTGTGTTGGATAAGTTCATAAGATGACATTTAGTAAGTGGTTTGAATGGATATGTGTCTTATGGAAGTATTCAAACAAGTTAGTATCAATTGATTCATATTTGATGAAGTATAGCTCAAGTGTTGAAATCTGTCCTATAATTGAGAATCTGAGCTAGCTATGATCTTAGCTAAGTTTGAGAAATCAAAACTTATTGGATTGGCTTGAAAATTGATTTGCATGCTCTAGACTTATGGTATAAGATACTGTAGAAATTTCATAAAAAATGGATAAGAAATGCTTCGGTTTTGGAGTGGTTCTTGTAGCTATAGCGCAGCAGTTTTTAGCATGTAGTAGTAGTGGAAGAATTGAAATATGGCAGCAATCTAGAAGTCAAATGAAGCTCAAAATTCTACAGCTGCTAAATAACTTAGTAAAGAACATCTCCACCAAATTTAGCGATATTTGGATTTGTACTTTGGGGGATATGCTTATTTCTTTGAAGGGCACAAAATCTGTTAGAAAAGTGACAAAAATTAGATTGATCTAGAGTCACTTTAATTGAAAGGTCCTTAAGTTGGAAACATGTTTACAAGTGTTTGAGGTACCTAAGTTTGGTTTTGAGATAATTTAGAAGCATGACAAGCAAAGAGTACAAGGCTATTTGATTGTGGAGTGTACTTTGCACACATTCGGTACTCAAATTGAAAGATCAAGATCAAACTCAAGATGAAGTTAAAGTTTAAGTTCTAGTGACTATTGGAAATAATTTGGTAGAAAGAAAAGGACTTAAACAAGAAGAAAGAAAAGGACTTAAAGAAGGAATCAAGGTTACTGACCAAGTTAAGTCCATCACTTGGATCAATCAATCAAGTCATTTCAAGTGAGTATCAAGAATAATTCTTGGAGAGAGGTCACTTCTCCCTAGTGTAGGGGCTTGCCGCCTATGTGTAGGTAAACCAAGTGTGGTACTTGGAAGGCTAACATAGAAGTGGTGATCCGAGGAATATTTGAGATGCTTAGTTGAAGCAAATCAATAGGGTTGATTAAGAAAAGCAAGCAACACCCAAAAGAGAGCTAATCATGATATTTCAAGTGGTATTCTCAAATTGATACTCTCCTACAAGCAAAGATCAAAAGATAAAGCAAGTCAACCACAACAAGAAAGTGCACTTGATCATAAGTGGTATTCATTTCATATGGGTGAAGAATGGAATTCAACATGGTATCTATTGGTCTTCACCAAGCTTATAATTGGGCTTCACATTACTATTGGAGTAATGAATTGGAATCTATGTGACTATCCTCTACTCCAACATAGCAAAGGTATCATTGTAATGTGCATGATCATTTCATACCTTACTAGTATGCGGTTAATGTATATAGTACATGCTTCATAGGATCATGCATAACAAATGAAATGTTTAAATTCATAGCCTACCACTATTGTTTGAATGATTACTTAATCTAGTGGTTAGTACATGAATTTGTTCATGAGCTAGTGAACCCAAGTACTCGACTTAATTTGGATTGCTAACAAGTGACAAGTACAACATTGGCAAGATAACCCTTGCAAGAGGTGTGAAGAAGCTTATCATTGGTTCAAACCGGACTTGAAAGCTTAGGCAAATCAATTTAGTTCAAGTTAACCATAGAAGCTCATGATAGTGATAAGAGTACAAGCACAAGACAACAATGGAAATGGATATCTAGTTTGTATGTTTCAAGTGGTATCTAGACTCAAGTATTTCATCAAGATTTCATAAGTGATGTCTAGATCAACTCACAAGTGATATCCTATAAATGGTACTCATAAAAATAGCAAATGATCAAGAAATGGTCTTTATTGATAAATCCAACAAGTGGTTCCATACTAGAAGATTCCTTCAAATGGTATTCACTTCCTACAAGTAGTATCTATACATAATATCAATCATGCAAGAACATGGTTCCACAAGTAATCCTCAACTTTAAGTGATCATCAAATGAAGAATGCATCCCTCACCTACAAGAGCTCAAATGTATAAAATGGATGACCCATGCTATCACATAGGCGGAGATATCCCACAAATTGATACCAAGATCAAAGATCTTATGTGTGGTATCTCAAGAAGCCCTACACAAGATACAAGTGGTACAAGCTACAAGTGGTATTTACAAGTGATGTCATTCCAACAATCATGAAGATGTCCATAAAAAATGCAAGATTCAAGCCTCAACCATCTACCCCAAATGTATACCTTTGCATCAATGAGAAGCACACCTTTTATGGAAATTGATGATAAAGGAGGAGAGATTGTACAAAGATATGAAAGCCTCTATAGGGGGGAGAGATAAATTGTGCAAGGGGAGAGATAAGATATGAAAGCTTAGGAGGTTGGACATGAATATGGACAAAGAGGGAGCAACATTGAAGAAAAGAGATGGATCAAAATTCTTGGACAAGAGAAGCACACAAGTAGGGAGAGCAAGCTCATGAACTTTGATTGATTGCATTTGATATGTGCATATTCATGTGCTTGCTTGCATTGCATAAACTTTCAAATTCAATATGCATGCTTGTGTGGTGTATGCTAGTTGTAGAACTTGAATGATGATTTGATAACTAGCATGCATAGGATGATATCTAGACACTTGGTATGTTTTTCAAGTAATGCTAGTACCTTGCTTTTAATATTGATCTCACAAGGTATCTAGTGCTTTTATTACCAAGTGATGTCTAGCTAACCATGGTGGAGAAGATCAAGACAAGACTTGGCTTGATGGACCGGTTACAAGCGTGAAGGGCAAGTCGGAGGCTTTGGAGTGATGGACCGCATGGCGGTGAAGCTTGAGCAAGACTTGGCGCCGATGGACGAAGGCAACGGTGAAGAGCAAGTGAAGTCAAGATCGATGAACCAATATGATCACGTGATGATATGAAGTGGATCATATCATTGGTGATCATGTTGGTGCATGTGTTGCATCAACATTGGAGGAGATGGAATTGGAATGCGCAAGGCAAAGGTATAACCTAGGGTATTTCATTTCACCGGTCATAGGTGTGTAGAGAAGTTTATGACTGAGTTTAGGATAGATGACCGTACTATCATGAGGAGCAAACTTGTTTGCATATCGGTCATCTATGTGCCACTCGAGTGATCTAACTTTGCATCGTCGCTAGGATTGAGTGGCGTGACAAGTTGAGTGGCTAATCCTTTGAAAAATAATTGTGAAAATGCTAACACACATACACATAATGGTGTACACTTGGTGGTGTTGGCACATTTACAAAGGAGAAGAAGTTGGTGATGAAAACAAGTGAGTTGCGCTGGTTACAGAGTGACCGGACGCGTCCGGTATGGTGACCGGACACGTCCGGTATTTGGCGGCGTACTCAGCGATCGGACGCGTCCGGTCGCCACACCGGACATGTCCGGTGTGAAGCAGAGAAGGCTGTGTTCGGTAGAGCAGTCAATCGGACGTTGGCAGCGTCCGGTCCGGTGTGATTGGACACGTCCGGTCATCTGTGGGTGGTTACTGGACTCGACCGGACGCTGAGGCTCAGCGTCCGGTCAGTTTCTAACAGACGTGTCCGGTCAGTCCTGGAGGCTTACTGGACTCGACCGGACACAGCGGCTGAGCGTCCGGTCGTTTCGTGCTGAGCATCCGGCTGTCGTGTCAGAGAGCCGTTGGAGGCAATGGTCGGACACGTGGCGGTCAGGCAGCTACCAGACACGTCTGGTATAGCGACCGGACACGTTCGGTATTCACGATTGGTGCGTCCAGTGCAGCGTTTGGTCGACCCGAAAAATGCCCAGTGAAGGGGTAATGGCTCTATTTGTTCATGGGGTTATAAATAGAAGCCATGGTCGGCCTTGGGCCGACAGGAGAGCACATTAGAGCCTTGGTGGCTTGTGTAGTAGTGCTTGGGAGCCCTCCATCTCACACATACTTGATAGTGATTATCCGATTATGTGAGTGAGCGATTCTAGTACGATTGCATCGTGAGGTTGCATCGAGTGACACTAGGTGATTGAGTTGCAAGCCGGTGGTGCTTGTTACTCTTGGAGGTTGCCACCTCCTAGACGGCTTGGTGGAGGTCTCCGTGGAAGCCCGCAAGAAGCTTGTGCGGCGCTCCGGAGAAGAGCTTGTGAGGGGCATTGTGCTCGCCCCGCGGGAGCCACGAAGAGCAAATTTAGTAAAGCATGTCACTGAGCTACCCTCACTTCCAGGGTAGGTTCTTGCGGCGTCCGACGTGCGGGCTTGGCGGGTGATGCCAATTAGCCACCGAACCACCAAGTGAGTGGTCGACACAACGGGAACTAGCGTGTTGGCAAACACGTGAACCTCGAGAGAAAAATCATCGTGTCAACCTTGTTCTTCCCGTTGGTTTGCATCCCCGTTACACAAGCTTGCGATTATTTTCATATACTTTAAGCTTGTGTTGTTGCTCTTGTAATTAGTTAGCTTGTGTAGCTTACTAGTTACCTTCTTACTTGTGTAGCATAGAAGTAGCTCCCTTGCGTGGCTAATTTGGTTTGTGTAACCTTGTTAGTCATATTGCTTAGTTTGTATAAGCTAAGTATATGCGCTCTCTAAATTGGCATTGGTTGTCTTGTTATTGAGCATTGCTAGTGAGCTTAGTTGGCTTTGTGCTTTTGCTTACTAGCTTGCGTAGGAGTTCCCTTGTTGCTTGAAGTACTAGCGGCACAGGTTTGTGTGACTTTGCTTTTAGAATTGGTTAGGTGAGCTCTACCTAGCCCGGCACCTTTGTTGCTTAATTAGTATCTTTGAAAGGTGCTAGAGAACATAGATAGAGTTGTGTAGTCTTGGCTAGACCGATCGTCTTAATTCCGTACTTGTTTCGGTTAGCCGACGCGATTAAGTTTTAGAAAAGACTATTCACCCCCCTCTAGTTGCCATCTCTACCCTTGCAGATGCCGGGGACTCCTCGCTCTTCGGTGCTCGGATAGCGCCAGCTACGTCGAGGACTCCCTTGCTGCTTGGATCTTGCTACGTCTCGTCGGTGTGCTATCAAGCTGCTCCATGCTGTTCGGATCAGGGTGCTGATCTTGGACAGCGCGTCTGGTGTCTTGATACGCGCATGTCAAACGATGTCGGCAAAGCTTTTAGACTTCTTTTTCTTTGACCCTGCTACAAGATTAATTCTTCATCTTCCAGCAGGTTTGGGGACTAAGTGGGCATACTTCACCTTACGGTGAATGTGCTTGTTCTCATCTCGAGGCTACGCCCGAGGACTGGTCGCCTGCTTGGCTGGTCTTCTACTTTCTGACCCTGGCACCATGTGACTACGTCACCTACTGTTAGGCTCGAGGACTAGCTGTGGGGGTATGGCCCTCGGTATCTACAAGACAAGACATGGGCCGCACCATTAGAGGTGACCCAGCCCACAAGATCAAGGTATGCACGGCGCTGCTCGGCGTGCACCGCAAGATATTGTATAGTACCAAATATGATACTTTCCTTGTAACACTGCCCCTCCAGAGTATATAAGGAGAGGCAGGGGTCCCCTAGTGGACAAGATACATCAAGATACATACGTCTCAATGCAATACATCAGAACACATGATGTAGGTACTGTCTAAATCTTATGTCTTGGTGCTTATATTACCATCTCGCTCCTGATCTCGCTCACCTCTACGACAAATCTACCATCGTGTGATACCTCTTGGTGGACTGCCAAGCATCTCAGCCTGTTCGGTTGGCTGGTTCGTATCGTTGCTGGTTCATGAAGAAGTACTGCTGGCTGGTTTATGTGAGAGAAAAATACTGTTCCGACTGGAAATTTACGATCGTTTACGACAAGCCACAGCCAAATGAACAGGCTGTTTGTCGACAGCCCCCAAGACGTTTTAGCTCAGTTTTGCACCCGAGTAGCAAATAGGCAAAACTTTAGTCGACCCTATTTTCTCACTTTTAGTTCACCTGGTTGGATCTCCATGACAAAAAAAAAACAGACTAAAAGTTAGGGACTAAATTTTTTCCATTGAATCAAACACCCCGAGGTAGTTGGCAGCAGATAGAGAGAGCGCAAATTTGGATGCACAGTGATCGATCGTCTGGTTGCTGGTATGCGCGGCTGTGCGGCCTCCACGTTTCCTGCGTGGGCAGCGACAGGGCAACGACAGGTATCTCTCTCTTCTCACTTACCGGATCAGATGAAAGCTACTCCTACCGGCTACCTGGCTGTACGCCTGTACATGCATCTCGTCGTCTGCGGCCAAAACTTGCATGAATGACTGTTTCATTTGTTCTTTGTTTACCTACTGTCTTAAGGACTAAATTACATCTTGTCCTTGTAAGAAGCTTCCACAAAGTTTCATGGCATTCCGTGCGAGGCATATTTTTCTTTTTTCGAAATTAATACACACACTCATAAACACGTGCGTACCCTTAACCAATAAATGCGTGCATGCAAACTCTATGTTTATGTGCACCTTTAAAAGATTGAGCTAACATATCTTTAAAGATGGCAAAATACCCATGTATACAGGTATTACATTCTCGCATCCACGAGAATATTTCTATGCTTGCGCCCATGCCCGCCACCTGCCAGGCTGCCACGGACAGCACTATGCGCCTGTGCCCACTATCTATGGGCATGTCCGCATACCCGCTATCACTAACCTGATCTGCACTTCGGGAGCATGCAGTCGTGGGAGCAGGAAGGGACGGCGAGGACTGCGAGCAGGACGACGGGGACAGCACCGGGGAGCCGGGGACGTCGCCAGAGAGCCGGGGATGGTGGCGGGCAGCCGGGCACGGGTGCTGACCGCTGGCCTGGGCGCGTAGCCGTGCAGGAACGCGGCCACTGTGCGTAGCCGGGGGCAATCGGGCAAGAAAGGCAAGGCTTCCGAGGACGGTGGGTGGGTGGGGGGTCGTCGTATCTGGGCTGGGGGAGCTTGGAGCCGGGAGGTGTTAGGTGTGGCCGGCGGGATCCGGCTGCAGGAAGGCCATGGTACACTGCGTAGGCGCGCACTGGCGCGTTGCGGCGGTAGGAGGGAAGGGAACGGGTGGGGTGGGGTGGGGTGGGGATGGATCCGATCGAATGCTATGGTTTCTGCCTTTCTAGTCTTCCAGTATATTGAGTTGGTGTGACCCCACATGTCAGGTAACTAAGGCGGGTTTGCAGATATGGATAGGCTATTTTTTTACCCGTTAACCAATGCCCGTTGGGTTTATACCTCTGCCCGCATCCGTGCCCGTGGATGCACTTTGGTGCCTGTATACGCGCCCACCGGGTTTTACCCATGGGTACGCGGGTATTCTGTGCCCATTGCCATCTTTACATATCTCAAATTTAACATAGCCATTAAATATGTCTCACTGTCGACCAATATGTCGACTACTGCTGAAAGGACAGTGTTGTTAAATCATATAAGAATACTTGACAAAAAAGCATCACAAGACAGACTTAGCAGCCTGTTCGTTTGGCTGTGGCTTGTCGTAAACGATCGTAAATTTTCAGCCGGAACAGTATTTTTCTCTCACACAAATCAGTCAACGGTACTTCTTCATGAACCAGCAACGATACGAACCAGCCAACCGAACAGGCTGTTAATGGGATCCAACTAGATTTCTTGTGACAAATTAGGAAACCAACCTAGCTGATAGGGGGGTTTTCACTGTAACCCTACCTTCGGACTATAAAATGAGCAGCGGGTTCTCCCAAACAGTAGAAGAAGGGTATACCATACTCAATCATCAGTATTCCCACACCCAGCGCACATTGCACATCAATGAAGGAAGCTTCTTTCCACTGCACATAAGGTACCCCATATCCAGGCTCCAGTTATGCAGCCGCAAGGTGTTTGGAAGCCTGTTTAGGCCCGTAGCCAGGCCTCGCTTGTGCACCGACAGGGCCTTGGCCTGGCTTAGCGGAACCGCCGCGGGCGGCCGTTTCCCGCAAGCCAGGCTTGGCTATGCGACCGTACACGCAGTCCCCCGCATCTGGTCACCGCCGTAGTTCTCATCACCTGTGCTACCGAACCTGCCGTGCTGCCGCCAAGCTCGTGCTCACTGCTCAGCCATCCGCCCCTCGGCCGCTCAGATTCCCCATGTGCGTCGCCGTTCCTCGAGTTCACAGCTACTCGGCGTAGATCTCCAGCGCGTACGGCCGCCCACGTGGTCTGCGTGCAGATCTCCAACATACAGCTACTGGGCATGCCCGCTGGGGTACCTGCTCTCCTCTCATCACCTTGCTGCTCCTACAAAATCTGTTCTGCAGAGTGCAGATTAGCAGTGTCGTGGTAACTATCGTAGATTAGCAATGTGAATAGATTTTGTACAATCGGTTGATGCAAAAGTGGGGTCCTATGGAGCTAAGGGAAGATGTGGAATTTGGTTTTTGATCTCTGCTACAGGTGCTGGGTTTTGGCTTATAGTGTTCATGCTTCAGATTATCTAAGCAAACTTTTTCCCACTGGAAAATCTTATCATCGACCATTGGCACCCGCTGTCGATTTTTTTTTGAAGCATCAACACTGCAACAGACTGCTGCTGACTATAAACTCAGGGAAGGAGGGGGTAACTTCACCTACAGTATAATGCAGGGTCATCGTACCATTGAAGAAGTCAGGCAGCCAAACACTGGCTATACAAATTCAGGCTTAGGTCATGTTTAGTTCCCAAAATTTTTTGCGCAGTACCTGTCACATTGAATCTTGTGACATATGCATGGAGTACTAAATGTAGACGAAAAAAAAAACTAATTACACAGTTGGGTGAGAAATCGCGAGATGAAACTTTCGAACCTAATTAGTCCATAACTAGACACTAATTACCAAATACAAACAAACTGGCTATAGTACCCAAAACCAAAAATTTTTGGCTTCTAAACGGGGCCTTACTTTATTCATGCAACCAAAAACATGGTTGCACTGGGTAAGCCAGGTTTGGTCTAGCCTGGCTTAGATTCTAAGCCTGGCTAGCCAGGTACAACCAACCAAACACATCCTATATGAACCCATATCTCAAGTGTTATATCCGACTCATTCGATACGTGTGATCAGTGTTTTCCTAAATGATAATCAGTCGGTTACATACCGTTAGCTATTATTAGGGCTAAATAATCCATTAAATGGGCTAAACGGCCAATTAAACGGGGTAAACAGATAATTAAACTGAATCGTAGCACCACTGTGTAGTGTTTATACGATGTTTAAACGGGCTAAACAACCGTTTATGCGAACAATGCGTGTGATATGTTTATTACTAGTTGGATGCAAAATCTAGTGAAACACGTGTACGGGCAACATAGCATTGTAAAACATTGTAAAACTATAGTAATAAACTATCTATGATAATGGATCGGACTGAGTGGTACACGTGTACCGTGTACGGGCATATTCACATATCTATTGTAAAACTAGTAATAAGCATAGCATTGTAAAACATATCTATGTTGCTATTAGACTCTTCTAATGAAACACGTGTACGGGCATATTCACAAAAAAATGTATGATAATGGATCGGACTGAGTGGTACACATATCTATGGCATGTCCAAATACATTGATTTTTGGTATCTATATCGTATATAGCAACATAGTTGGCCACTGCCAGGCGCGTTGGCAGCAGGCGTGGCACCCTGTCCACAGCCAGGACCGCGAAGGAGGACGCGGTGGAGGTGGATTTGGTGGCCCCGGCGTGAGATCCGAACCTGGAGTGTCCGGATCCGCCCCGCCGAATGCCTGCCCTGGCGTATGAGAAGGAGGCCACTGGCGTGCCCTCCCCCAGCAAGGGCGCTGGCACCATGAAATCACAAGATCTGGATCCAGCCATGGAGGACCCGGATCCGCCCCAACGACGACGACAACCACCGGAGTTGCTAGAGAAGAGGAGGGGTGGTGGGGTGTGGATTGGGGAGTGTGGAGGAACTGCGGTGTAGGAGAGGCTTGTTTTGCGCACCGCCGCTTGCCGCCGCAGACACCACCGCTCGCCGGAGAGTAACGACCGCGGCGGCCGGAGGAGATGCAAGAGGGGTGGTGCCCTAGCGGCGCCTGCGAGGGCCTTCGAGTCGCTAGATGGGGAGCGTTCAGGGGTCTGGAGCTTTCGGGCGTGTTTGTTTCCGCTTAAAATCAGAATCGAGGCGAAAATAAGCGATAATCCCACCCAAACACCTTCGATTATTTTAGATTGTTGGATAGGCGGGAGGTGGAAATAATCCCAAATGCACTGGGCCGTGCGTTTCTCGCACCGTGAGCGAAGGGGTGCATTTTCCCCACCGCGGACTTGTTTCCACCCGCTGCCCCTCCGCTCCCCAGTCCGCGCTCACGTCCGCTCTCTCCGCTCGCGACGTCCAGCGCTAGGGTTTGCGCCACCGCCGCCTTGGGTCGCGCCGCCCCTCCCTGTCCACTAGTCGGTGACGTTCGTGGCATCGCTCCCGCTGCTCGGTTGGTAGCTAGCCCTCTCCCCGTCATCTTCCTCGGAGGCGACCGCATCTCTCCGTTCGGTGGAGGCCGGCTCGATTCGTGCTCCCCGTCGCCCTTTCCTCTGCTCTAACCTTTCTTCTGCTCCGACTGAAGGTCTCAAGCTGGTGCTGGTTAGACCATCCCTTGTCCAAGATCTATTCAGGTACTTGTCTTTACCGATGTATGGATTGCAGGTTTGATTTGTATTCGCAAATGGACAAACTATATATGCATAGCATGGTTAGGGACATAGTCTGTGCAGATGTTGAATGCTTGTGTTTGAGGAATTGTTAGGAATTTTTCTTCAAATGTAATACTGAATGCTTGTGTTTTACATATTTATTAGTACCATAACTGTCTTTAGCTCGTATTCAGTGAAAAAATGATGTGTCATCAGCCTCAGGGGCATACAGGTCATTTTACACTCAGGACAGACAATCTATGGGCAATAATCAAGATTGTTAAACACTCTCAATTGTTTATACAGTAGATTCTTTAGATCGTGGCTTATCAGAAAATCCTGATCAGATTAAAAACAATTTTCAGATAAGCGTTCCCAAACAGGGCCTTCGACTCCTGCTGCTCTAGATGGTTTTTCTGTTAGACTATCTCCAGCGGGAGACGCATCCCACGACGCATACCCAAAATGACTAGTTCACGTGAAAGAAACGGCCTCCAACAGAGTAGGCAAAGAGAAGACCCAGTTTGGGTCGGAGGTGAGAGGGAACTCAAAAATACGTATGTCTCTCTCCTCGACCCAAATCGACGACAGGAGGAGAAAGCTCGTCGTCGGACGCGGCTCTTGCTCCGAGGAGGATCACCGGCAAGAAGCACGCGCGGACCACCTCGCGATGGCGAGATCTGTCGGCGTGCGGCTCGATCCGGCAAGAAACACGGGACTGCTGGAGCGGTGCAGAACCAGAACGGAGGGAGAGAGAGATTGACGCACAGCAAGGAAGGAAACGGGCACGAGCTCAAAGCGCCGGTCTGCTCTGGTCTTCATGGTGGCCTGATTGGCGCACTAGACCGGCACGGCAACCACGGCTGCTCGGACAGAGCGCTCGGCTCTGGCCCTGCGGCTTGCCCTCAAGCACGCGAGCGCCCCTACAGGAAGAGCAGCAAACACAGCTCGCACAAACAGGAACGCGACGAACACGCAAGAAAAGGTGCGGCCTAGAGATCGACGAAAACCGAGCCAAATCAAAGCGATTCTCTCCCAAAATTTGCACAGATCTAGTTCACCACGCTACAAACCTAATCCCAAAAAATCATCTCACGGATTGACCCAAACTTTAGGAAATCCAGATCGTAGCTAAGCACGAAAATGGGGAAAAACAGCAGAACACACAGAACGAAAATCACACCAAAATATGAGCTTGAGCTTGCGCTGGCGCCGGTCAGAGGCCGAGGAGCCGGCGGTGCCACCGTCGGCGCCGGAGTCGGAGTTGGACGGCTCACGGCTCCATCAGGCAGAGGCGAGCACGGCGCTCGGCCTCGGGTGGAGCTGCAGAGCAGGGCGGCGGCAGCGGTGTGGAGCAGAGCAGAGATGGGGAGAGAGAGGAGAATGGAGGTGGACCAGAGATGGGCGGAGCTGTAGAGCAAGGCGGCGGCGGTGCATGTAGGAGCCTTTGGGTTGGCTGTTGGAGAAGAGAAGATTTGGGTGGGTGACCTTTTTACTGTGCCGTACGCAAAACATGGAATGAGTTTTATGTTTGGGTCTGGACCTTTGGAGACAGTCTTAGAGCAGAATATATGGTTACCGATGAAAACAATGAATTTCCATATAAAATAAACAGTAGCCAATAGAGGCTCTGTGGAACCATGAGCTCATTCGATCCGTCTCCGGTTCCACTCAGCCTAGTAATCCACCACTACAACAGAAAACATCTGTAGCAATGGGATAATTTTTTAGAGACGACGGGTGATGGAGCCACCCCTATATAGTAAGGGCGGCTGGTGATACGAGCCGCTCTATAAATAGGTCGATTTATAGGGATGGCTCACTCACCAGCCATTCCTATAAATTCAATTTGTAGGGGCGGCTCAATCACCAGCAGCCCCTACAAATATTTTCGTATTTTTTAAATATTAGTTTTGCATATTTTTTAATAAATGTATATATAAATGTATTAAAAATAATTTGCTATATTTGCCCATACACATAAAAAACAACATGTTATCTCTATTCACATCATGTACGTTATGTCCTTAGACCTAAGATTGTTGTATGTATTTAAGATGTGAAATGACCTACTCAGGGACTATCAAATGCTACTCCGTAACAGGGTAGTTATAAAGGTGGGTTTGCCCCTCTCTATATGAGAGATATCACTGGATCACTCTAATGATTAGATCAAGAAATGCATGGCCGTGCTTGTGTTAAGAGTTAACCTATGAGTTGGACCAAATATCGTGAGGCAAGGGAATAACAAGTATGTGGTTTTGTGGTGGTTCGTCTGATATGATCTTTGCGTATGCATAGGAGTTGACATGCCTTGCTAGAGGCCGCTATCATCTAATGGCTGAGTAGGAGTACTCGGGTCATGTCTATGTGTGCGTGAACCCATAGGGTCGCACGCTTAAGGGGCTAGAAGCCTAATTCGGATTGGATCCGAATTAGACAAGGCTTAGGGTTACTAATGGGCCTCCAACTCGGGAGCTCATTAGGGACGCCTATAAATAAGTGGGGTGGGCAACGGGGCTAGGGATCCACGCCTTTTTGGTAGCCGCCACCGCCCATCCTACACCCACGCCTGCTGCTCCTCGTGGACCTAGCAGTCCGAAGGCGCGACGCTTCCTCCCTATACGTGTGGATACCTTGGAGGTGCTGCATCTGGAGCACAAGGACGAACCGCACGAAGGGGACGGACGTACGGACAACCTTGCAACTGCAAGGCACTGCTACGATGTGTACAACTACATCGAGTCGCTTTCGCTGCAACTGCGCGTCTAGTGGTAATCCCGTGATCTATAACTAGCAGTAGATCCTGGTTTATGAGGTCGATTTTTTTGTTTTCGGCTAGCGTAGCATCCTCATAACCCTACAAGAAGTATGTCCAAAAGGGGTTAACTCATCCTCATAACCCTACAAGAAGTATGTCCAAAAGGGGTTAACTCCCTTCCACGCGTTTGGCAACATAACTCCTAGTCAATGGGAGGAGCTCGTGACTCAAAAGACCACCTGAAGCATTTGACCTCAGTGCCCGTAACACCGAGCTAGCGAAGAGGAACCAACACCACCATCATCTAGGTCTTAGTGGCTACTATGGCAAGGAAGAGAAGTATAGGAAGATGGAGGAAGAGACAATCACATCCGAGAAATTAAACTTGAAGGGGTTGAAGCTAGGCTCAAGGAATTGGATCCTTGGGAGGAGTACAGAAGCATCGGGTAGTTCCCTTAAGTTTGATAACCCGGCGACCCAAGAGGCAGTATCAATGATACTAAAATATGCTGAAGATAAGGAGAATGGCTCATTCAAGTCTTCTAGAGAGAGGGACGAGCTTAGCCTTGCCTTGGGAAACTTCGAGCACTTAGGCCACACTAGGGGGCTAGGGAAAAGAATGACCTAGAAACATGGATTTGAAGAGGATCAACTCATGTACAAGAAACATGGTAAAGATCGAGAGTCTAATCTTGAGCTCACCATTAAGGCTCTAGTTGTGAAGGCGTTGGAGGAGCAAGGACTGTCTATGGAGTCAAGGATAGTAATGGCACCACCTAGAGAACTAGCAGTAGTTGGCAGCCCTCTGGAAGTTCCTAGCAGCCAAGGTTCCACTACAGCTACAACCCCCATTGATCGCATACGGGAATCAACTAGTTACACCTTGGTGGTTCTCATCAGCAGGCAGAACACTATGATGGAGGTGGCAACGGGTGTGGTATATCCTCCTAGCGGCTTACATCACAATAATAGGACCCCACTGGTAGGGCTAGACAAAATACTCATGGCTCGCCAACTCGCTCAACTCATGGCTGGCTCAGCTTGGCTCAACTCGGTTCATTTTAACTTTTTCACGAGTTGAGCTAGAAGTCTAGCTCGCTATTTTAACGAGCTAGCTCAAGCTAGCTCATGAGATGCTCACGAGCTAAAATGAGTTGAGGCCTATCAGCCCACGACCATTAATCTAGAAGATTTTGATGCTGACCTAGAAGTGTACATCTATTCTATTGGTATGTAATCCTTATTTTCAGCTGTTTCATATGAATTTTGATTTTATAATTGTTGTGGCACTTAAATGTTGATTTTATGGATTGTTTTCTAGGAAGAAGATGATGATGCTAACATTGAATCTGTGGACTTTCCTAAGTTTGTGGTGGCAAGCAACTAGTTAGTATGCTGGAACTGCGTGATCATAGATGGACCAGCTATGTTGCATGGTTGATACTTTTGATGAACCTGATATGTATTAATCATGTATGGTTGCATAATGGTGGACGTCACCTTCTGCAATTAATGTAGCATAAATAATATAAACATGTGTGTCCTAGTTTTTTTGTAGTAGCTCATGAGCTAATCGAGCCAGCTTGAGCTCGATAACGAGCTGAGCCAAGTTGTCCCTCTGGCTCGTAATATTAACGAGCCGAGCTGGCTCCTTAGCCTAACGAGCCAGCTCCAGCTAGACCGAGCGGAGTTGAGCTAGCTCGATATCCAGCCCTACCCACCTGACTACACTAGGGTCGAGGTGCATACCATGAAGCTCAAGTTCTTGTAGTGGCGCATAGACTACCCAACTCTCGACGGATAGTAGTTACTCAGAGGAGTAATGAACCAGTTCATCTTCTGGCATAAACGGGACATTGTATTGACTGCTTCTTCGCTGCCTGTTCAATGTTTGGAGGGAGTTGTTGAGAAGGGGGAGGTACTTTTACCATCTCGTGACCACCACTTACCTGAGCTGCCACATTCTTCCTAGCCTCCTAGCGAGCACGTGTATGAGATGCCACACATATGCTACAGTCTTCCCCGCCTCCTACCGAGCACGTGCCTGAGATGCCACAACCTTCTCTTCCTCATAAGGAGCAAGGGCCTGATACAGACCCGATACATGAACAACAAGGGCCTCCTGAAAAAGTGCATGCACAAGAGGGTTGAGATAAGGAGCCAGAAATTCAAAAATTGCATCCAATCACAATAAGGCTGATTTTTATGTCGATGAGAGATGTCACGTCGATGGCCAAGTGGTATGCCCATGACCAGTTCAAGCCTGAGAACCAAGTTAAAGAAGTCCCAGCATAGGCTTCCGAGGAGGCCATCACCAACAAACAACAACCGGGAAAGAAGTATCCAAATGTTGATGCCATCAAATGGTCAAATGATTGCCCAAAAATATATGAAAGAGGCAAGCCCTTCCTACCAAACCGGGACATCCAGCGTCTACCACTTGGAATGAGAAGGTTCCATGATTGGTACTTGCATGTTATCCCAACAACCATAGATCTCATGCAAGCATGTTTCCCTACCGGCACATTTGGAGGCCCAGCCGAAAAAATTATCTTTGACTTTAATGACGTCCAGACATACTTTCACCTCGGAGCAATGGAAATGAATCTAATTCACACGTGGTGCCTATAAGTCCTTGCCCTCTCAATATGATATTATTGTAATCTTTGAGTTTTGTTGATACTAAGTTACTAACCCACACCTACCTTTGTAGAATGCAAGTGCACCTTTCAAAACAAATGCCAAGTGTGTGAGCCGAGTACGTAGACCCTCAATGTATATCAGCAACATGTTTTAATTACGCCAAGGAATGGAAATTGGATGGCAATAAGCTAGCTGCTGGAAAGACTATTGAGGAGAAAGAGAAAATCCAGAACAAGGAAATACGTCAAGCGGCCCTTAAGGTTGCGGCATACATTGCCCTAGCTTTTAAAAATCTCCAAACTTGCTCTATTATATTGCTGCCATACAACTTTGTGCAAGTTCAACACTATACTTAAAACTTTGTTCGATATATTTTGTTCGATGCAAAAGAGCTTATCCGTTTTTATGATTAAATTCATGCAGCAACCACTAGATTTGTATATGCATCGATCTTGGCCATGGCATGGCGTGGGTCTTTGATTCAATAGATAAGGACCCGGCGACATACAAAGACTTTGTATCGATTCTCAAGACATATACATATCGACAATCATCATTAGCTAATATGTTTGTATACATATACTTGTAACATTCAGTTTTGGATACTAACAAGTTGCATTTGTTAAATTCATTCGAACAGGACGTACATGTTCTACGTTAACAAACATAAAAGGAGGCATCATCCAGAAAGAGGGCTTAACCTGTGTCAAAACACTATGTCCGGTAGCTGCAGCTCGGATGGTGAGCTTTCCTGGAGTGGAAGCCATCGGTCCTGAGTTCGAGCCCTGCTCGGCTCAGTGATTTCCCACCATGGGGATTTATTCCCAAAAAATAATCTTGCAGGTCCTGGACACTCGCGTGGCGCTACAATGGGACTACGACATGCCCGTCGTCTACGAGGCTCGTGTGGCTTCGGTGATTTCCAGGAGGACGTTTGAGGTGTATATGTTGTAGTTTCTAGGGGTGTGCTTGTGTGTGGTGGTGTGAGTGTGTTGTGTAGAGTATAGATACTACAACTTGTACACTAGGAGTCCAGTCTCAAAAAAAACTTACTTTAGTAATCCATTATGTTGGTGTCGAAAGCATTACTTAACATTTTTATATGTGAAACACACAGTGCGCCAAGCAGAAGCCCAGGAGTCTACACTGTGGATATTACGTATGCACTATAATGAGTAACACCGGTACTTACATGAGACACTGTAATTGTGTTTATATATCCTCACTTGTATAATTGTAGTGGCAAGAAGAGAAAGGAATGAGAGCTGACCCACATAAAGATGACAACCTCTTGGAGCTCGTCGACGACCTTTGCGCCTTCATATTGGACCAGATTATACACGTAAGAGGCAATTATCATGACCAAAAATCCGAGTTAGGAAGGCATCGTCAGTACCAACATTTTTGTGAGACGGAAAGGCTAGCTCTAGGCCGTTGATAATAATATGTATGGAATATGATATTGGTCTTACCTTATGGAACGGTTTGGAATTGTGGAACGGATTGGACTTGTGAATTATGTGTACGTGACCATGAATTATATATGTTCTTGTGAATTGGATTTGTAATGTTAGTTTATATAATATTATGTGCTTGTGGATACAATGTTTGAAATATATATGCGTATATATGTTCTGGTCAGATCTGAATTTTGAAATTAGAAATTTTGGTGGGAAAATGTACTGTAGGGGCGGTTCAATTTGAACATTTTTGGCAGGAAAATATACTTTAGGGGCGGTTTTAGATTGAACCGCCCCTACAAATAAAAATTATAGGGGCGGCTAGTGTTACAGCCGCCCCTACAAATCATTTTTGTAGAGGCGGCTGGTGTTTTCAGCCGCCGCTACAAATACATTTATAGGGGTGGCTGATAAATCGATTTGTACGGGTGGCTTGGGAACCTCCCATACAATCTCTTGATTTGTAGAGACGGTGTGGTATGGGCGGCTGGCAAAACCCTCTCTACAAACAATCGCCAGCCGCCCCCTATAAATAATAACACTGTAGCAGTGAGCATCATATCGGCTGACCTGAAAGTTCATGAGAGTCTTGGCCGCCAGGTTCAGATATGTGCTGCACAAGGACCCTGCTGCAACCTACAACTGCCTCACCTGTGTGATCGTCATCTCGCTAATTCGGCTTGCACCGTACTGCTTGTGCTTGGATCGGCTCCAGTTGTCCGTCTGTTGTTTTAATAAGAAGACTAGCAGGTATTTTTTGAGAATTACATAAGTCCAGACGCACACACTTAACACGCACGCACTCATTAAAGATACGAAGGCACGCCGAATCGGCGGCCTCCTAGGGTGTCCACGTACGTTCTGTTTATTTGGTGCGTTAGATAGAAATTTCACGGCTTAGATGAAGCGTGTCACAACCGGTCTTCCTCCGTGCATTTGGCAGTAGATAGATGAAGTAAGTGAACGCATTCAATGAAGTATGGCTTCCCTGGTGATCATACCCGGCACGTAAATGGACGATGGCGCGTAGCAGGGGACGTTGGATTCTCGGCATGCATGGCCAATGCCTAATTAGTATGGTGGTCGGCACGCATGCAAGTACGCGTGCTGGGGCCTAGGAAAGCGCAGGTGGTCGGCACCGTCCATTCAATGAATTCTCGGCATGCATTCAATGAACTAGGAGCATGCGCACTATTTGGCGGACTTCACACTTATCCTCTCTCTCTCTCTTGTGTAAATGGCAGGCGGCAACAGCTGGTTGCTCCTCTACTCCCTCCCTCACTCTCCCTCACTCAGCAGTGGCATAGGAGCTCTGACGCAGGCAGGTGGGTCCAACGTAGCGGCCACTGGCATAGGAGGCCCCTAGTGTGGGCGAGGCCTCGCTCACGCTGCAGGCGTGCGTCCTCACCTAGGGCGGGCCCCACACGGAGGTGGCGTGGTGGCGCGGGGGGAGCGCACGGCGTCCCGGCATCATGGCCTCAGCAGTGGTGGGCTCCCACATAGAGGCGGAGGTGGCGTTGCTGCTGCGGCACGTGACGAGCAGCTGTTCTAGACGAATGCAACCTCCGTGCAACAACAATGGAAGCCATCCACCTTGCCTATGTGCTCGTCTTCCTCTTGCTCGTCGTCTTCCTCCTCCGTCTCCGGCGCCGCGGGCCTCCTCCAACCAAGCAGCCAGCAACAACGACGGCCCACTGCCCGCACCCCCCAGCAGAAGCTGGTGTCACACGCCTTCTTGTCCCACTCGCTCCGCCAGTTCACTGACGGCGTCCACGACGTGCACCTACGCCGCCTCTTCCTGCCGCTCCTGGACGACGCCACTGTGAGGGACGGCGGGGCCGTCGACCTACAGGACGCGCTACGTCGGTTCGTGTTCCGCGCCATCTGCCACGTCGCGTTCGGCATAGAGAGCGTGGACGGTGGCAACGATGACCCCGCAACGCAGGAGGCGCTCTTCGCGGCGTTTAACACGGCCGTTGTGATCTCCTTCCATCGTGGGCTCACGCCGGCCACGTTCGCGCAGCGGCTCACCAAGCTCCTTGATGTTGGCAAGTCGTGCTGGCTCCGGGAGGCCATCCATGTCATCGACACCTATGCCATGTCCGTCGTCAAATCGAAGGCGGTGGCATGTCACAGGAATGGCGTCGACGACGGGAGCGTGGACCTGCTATCGCGGTTCATGGCGGCCATGGACGACGGCAGCGGCGACGGCGGCAGCGAGCTCGGCGCTAGGTTCCCCACGCCAGCGGCCAAGCTCTAGTTCTTGCGGGACGTGGTCGTCACCTTTGTGCTCGCCGGGAAGGACACGACGTCATTGGCACTGACCTGGTTCTTCTGGCTGCTCGCTGTGAACCCGTGGTGTGAGCGGCGCGCGCATGAGGAGGCCGTGTCATTATCGTGCGATGACGACGGCGAGGTGAAGGGGATGCACTACCTGCATGCCGCCATCACTGAGGTGATGTGGCTGTACCCGTCGGTGCCATTCAACGGCCGGGTTGCGGTGCGTGATGACGTGCTGCCGAGCGGCGTGGTGCTGCGAGCGGGCTGGTATGCCAACTACTCGGTGTATGCGATGGGGCAGATGGAGAAGCTGTGGGGCGAGGACTGCTTGGAGTTTGTGTCGGAGCGGTGGTTCGGCAAGCGCGGTGAGTTCGTGCCGGTTGATGCCGTGCGGTACCTGGTGTTCCACGCTGGGCCATGGTTGTGCCTCGGCAAGGAGATGCCGTATGTGCAGATGAAGACGGTCATCGCGTCCATACTCCAAAGGTTTAGGGTCGATGTCGTGGTGCCGGTGGCTAGCATGGAGGCGCCACCGGCGTACGAGATGACGGTGACGATGAAGATGAAAGGAGGGATGTTGGTGCATCTTAGGAGGCGGGAAGAATAGTCCTAAGTCGTGATAGACTAGTGATGCTGGTTGTTCTTCCTTGACACATAAATTGTTTGGAAAAAGACTGCGTAAAAGTCATCACACCACACAAAAGACAGAGTCCCGTCTGATGTTTGAAATAGCCGGATACAGGCACCGCTATAGCTGGATTTAGCCTCTGAAAAACATGATGCTAAGGTAATCCACATTTAGCGCTAAATTATTCTTGCCGCTACTAGCTGGAAACCAGTTTAATCTAGGAAGTGTAAGCAGTTGCAGTTATGAATATGAATGAATCCCAGCTCAAAGAGAGGAAAACCAGAGTGGCACCACAAAAGGTCAAAATGATGGACCCACCCACAAAAAATTAAAATAATGAACTCACATGATACGCAAAATTAAATAGGAGGAAGGTTATCAGAGTAGAAAATTAGAGATACGAAGGCACGCCGTCTAGGCGGCCTCACAGGGTGTCCATGTATGTTCTATTTAGTTGGTGCGTTAGCTAGAAATTTCACGACTCAGATTATCATGCTACCAAGTTTCCCCTTGAATGGACATTGGAGAAATTTCTTGTCAATAAGCCACTTATTGATGCCTCATTAGTCCAATTTGAGGGATACTGGTGGCTATTTGCTTATGATTTTACACGGTATGGCGTTGAGAAGAACGCCGAGCTTGATATTTGGTACAGTAACTCACCTCTTGGTCCTTGGACTGAGCACAAGCAAAATCCTATCTACAAATCAGACAAAAGTTTGGGGGCTCAAAATGGCGGGAGGCTCTTCGTTTTTGAAGGGTCATTATATTGCCCTGGTCAGGATTGTAGTGGTACTTATGGCCGGAGGGTTAAGTTGTACAAAGTTGAAAAGTTAAGCAAGGAAGAATACAAAGAGGTCCTTGTAAATCTTGGGATTGAGGAGCCAAAGAAAGGGAGAAATGCATGGAATGGCATGAGGTACCATCACATGGATGCACAACAACTTGCATCTGGTGGATGGATTGTTGTAATGGATGGTGATCGAGTCCCTTCAGGCGATTCAACTAGACGTTCTCTCATTAGTTACATAGCTTTCCTGTTGGCCAGTGCCCTTGTCATTTCTTGTGGGTTTTATGAAAGGTGCCATCGAGGAAAGATTGAATGGATAACCAGACGTTCTTTCCTCCAGGGACATCTTTCCTCCAGGTACGTCTTTGATTAGTTTGTACTTAGGGGCCATCGTGGTCATCACCTCTAGGGACGTATTTGTTTGACGCCATGCAGTAGCCCGGTCCCTACCTAAAACAAGATCTAAGTTGCCGCATCCATATATTACAAACGTTGATATATTACAAACGTCGATAGACATGCAGCGACGTATCTGATTATAATAGTATGTTCTCCATACTGGCTCTCATCTGTATGCTCCTCCTCCCCCACTATGTATGCCTCAATAAAATGGCACGCATATCGGGCGCCCCTTGCATGATGTCCTTCGAAGCGTTGCGACCTTATTGAGTGAGCGGCTAGATTCAACGCCATCCTCCAGCTTGAATGGGCACTTGGGCAGCCTAGCGTCCTGTGCCGTGTGAGTTGCAGTCGCTTCCTACATAACAATGACTCAAAGAAATGATCACCAAGCTTAAGACCATGACTGTTTGTTTAAAAGAAAAGAAACAGGAACCTACGTGTTTTCACTCAATGGAGCAAAACCTGTATGCACTCTTGAGTCTCCATCTACAGCCAACACATGCAGACATCATGAGCTACCAAAGCTTGGGCCTAAACACAGAGCCTTTATTACCAGACCATTTCTTGAGGTAAACCACTTTATACTCATTACAGACGCACTTTTGCACCTCTGATATGTCAATGAGACTTGACACATCTCGTACACGTACCACGTTTCTCGTTGCTTTCTTTAGCACCTGCACGATGAGTTAGGCGGTTATTCAATTAAACATGAGCTACTTAGGGATGGCCATAAAGAAAGGCTTAGGGTTGTCTATAAAGGGCGAATCCTAGAACCTATAGGGTTTGGTGGGATACATGGTCTACTCGGCAGTGTAGGCACAAAGCTTCTTGATGTAGTCCTTGGCAATCGAGGTAGATGTAGTTACAGGCTCTATGGTGCAGTGGGCATGGCTGGCAAAACTGGTTGCCAACCAACGCTGCCATGCGCTCAGCACCTAGCATGCTACACAATGTTTGTTCTAGACTCTAATAAGGGGACTCGATTCATAGGATGCACGAACTGTCTGCACACTGTAGTCCCGAGAATGGCTACTTAATGGACTTGGGTGGCATTGCTATATTGGACAAACTAGACTGCACCATAAATGACAGTGGTATACTACACAACATGTATTGTCCCATAAATGTGGACTCAGGAATGGATTCATGACCTACCCGAGTGGTATATTGGGCAACCTGTACTGTGCCATAAATGTGGACATAGGAGGGGAGTTATGACCTACCTAACTGTACCTTGTCCTATTTCTTACAGCCGCCTACAGAAGTAGCAGATGTGATTGTGACAATGCTAGGCAAGGGGGGCCAGAAGCCTAGCTTCGCCTCCACTACGCTCTGCCACTGGGTCTATGGTTCAGCGCATAGGGCAGCTGTAGCTCTGGTAGGATCAGCAAGCAGCGGCGGCAGGCTCATGGGTGAGTGGTGCTCTTTTCTTTTCTTACTTTAGTTTGTAAATTAGAAGAAAATTAGAAATAGACCTGCTAGGAGATGAGTTCTACACATTCTAGTGATTATTGGAGAGCTGAACATACAAGACACAACAAAAGAAAAAAACTGCAAATAACTTAGTACTTCTAGAATTAACTGGATCTAAAACTATGCACAACACTAGTCAATACAGAGTTGTGGGCGATGCATGTGAAAGCTTGTCAGTATTATCATTGTTTCTAAACTTTACAGTCAATGGCATGCTTGGGTCTATAATATGGTGGGTAACTTCACATAATTTCATAAAATAGTGGTAGTTGTAGAGAGAACCTTCATTATATCACTGCATCTCTCATGATAGAAGCCTTTCCGCAGTTTCAGTGTCGCTGCAGTGCAGCTCAAGTCTTTTGAACCAATAGAAGATTTACAACAACAGCTCTCATCAGAACAACATGCATATCTGGAAATGTTTACAACCTCACCATCCATATGAATAGGTACCATACCAGTTACAGAACCAGGGAAAAGAACATAAACTCAAACCAATATATCACTGAGGAGCATATAGTAGCTAATTTAAAATGTAGATCTTGTTGAATAAAGCACACAACAAACAAATAAGAAGATGAGATGAAGAACATTTTGTGGGAATGTGGGTGTGTGGTTTGTAAGGGTTCTTCCCCTTTCCCTTCTTAATATAATGATAAACAGATCTGCTGCATGTTTGATAAAAAACACTAGGCTTATCAACGTACAGATTACTTTAAAAAAATATTTTAGTTCAGAGATATAAAATGGGAAAGGTATTGTGATCAAATTATAAGGCAAATACCAAACTATGGATGTCGGACAAATAAATGGAAACACCAAATTGCACACTAAGCTTCTCCCATATCATAGGAGTATAGGACCAAAACGAAAACCTGCTTGTGTGGCTTACGTATAGCCTGTTCGCTTGCTTATATACGATCGTGGATTATAAGCTGGAACAGTATTTTTCTCTCACACCAAACTAGACAACAGTAAATAATCCACGATCGTTTACGACGAAATGAATAGGCTGCTAGACTGGGGAACTTCTGGTCCCACAAGCTCAATGTGAATCTGGACACCTGGAAATAGTGCACGTAGTTCCCCAAATGCTGCAAGCTGAAGTAGCTCCTTCTCAGGCCCTTTTAGACATTTAAGTTGCAAGTGGAAATGAAGATAGCAAAAATCAGTAGATGCTATCATAATCAACTAGCTTCAAATCAAAGTAATCAGAAAAGGATATTTCATTGGACAAATTTGGCTATCTTCTGTGATGGTTTACAGTAAAACTGGGCAACGGTGCCATGACTAACACATGATTTGTTGTTAAGTGCATACAGATCACCCTTGTGCCTAATAAGCAATGAAAATACAAGCTTCACCACTTGCTAATCAATTGTGGCCACAGCAGAGGCTTGTTTCTCCAGTGGAATTCAGCAGGGATGAAGAAGTTTGACTTTTCGAATGGTTGTCTAAAAAAACAGAAAATGATGTGTGCAACTGTAGTTTCACTCCAGAACTGTGGACATCTTCCTGTTCCTGCATCTGCACTACCATCAGCAGAGTGAAAGGTCTAATACACAAGGGGTACCTAATGTTTGTTTTGTCATGGTGTGGATGAATGCTTGTAGGCAGCCAAAAATGTAGTTCTCTATGCACATGTGCACATAGTGAAACCAACACAAACTCCTAAAAACCTATCTAGGGTAGGCACCCAAACCTATCTACGGTGTGGGACAGCTGAGGTGCACCTACTACACACTGACACAGACTCCTAAAAGCCTATGTAGGGTAGGAGGTGGCGCTTAGAAGGGCCCTCAAGTGACCCTACCAGTGGACATAAGGTACAACTCGTGTAATCACAGTAACGCATGCACCCACTGGGCCCTAACGTATTCGTACCAATGCACTACATAGCCATCCAAGCGTGCATGTGCACCTTATTTAGGTTGGACCCCACTCCTATTGATGAGGTCCTTGCACTTGGTGGTGGTAGAGGCGCCCATGCCACATCCAAGCCTCCAGCTCTTGCCTATATACAGCCTGTTCGGCTGGGGCTGAAACGATCATATACGATTGTGGATTATTACTGCTGGCTAGTTTGGTGTGAGAGAAAAATACTGTTCTGGCTGAAAATTTACGATCGTTTACGACCAAACGAACAGGGCGATAAGCATGTGGTGTGCTGCCCGGTGCTTCATCGCTTCCTCCCATTGCTTGCAAGTGCCCTCCTTGTAGTTCATATAATTCCACAATTTCTATAACCTTGTACTTGAGAAGCACACTGAAACTGAGCGCTCTGCTAGAGCTGACATTCAAAGATCAAATTGTTAAATATCTACAACCACTAATTGATCTGTTAATATATGAATTGTATGCTGCTAACAATTTTGACCATTTTAGGATTCTACATTTTGGCAAGTTTGCAGCAATCAAAATTTAGAACAAACCATAAGATGCAACATGAAAATTCAGTTCTAGGCTTCATGTCTGCTGTCCTAATGAATTATTGTAGATAAGATAATACTACATTGCAGGCTATACAACAATTTAAGGACTAAATTTTGATGGTTGAGGTACAAACCAAATTCGATTCAAAAGTAAGCGGTTCCTACTTGCTAACCCAAAGCAGAAAACCCTGAGATATAGAAATAAACAGAAATTGCAAACAAATTTGAGGGTTGATAGTGGAGGTATATTGTGGTGATGGTAAAGTAATAATTGTTACCTTGTCTTTATAAAGTTCAACAGGTGGACATAGAGCCTAATGGAAGTTCTGTTGGATCACTGAAAAAAGTAATCATACCATGAGAAAGCATGCTTGAACGCTATCTGGCTATGACAAGTAGAGCTAAGAAAGACAACTAAAAAGCAACTCATAGAGAAGCACAACTGCACAGGTAACAAAAAGGTAGGTGTTCTTATCATCAGGAAGGGATAGCAACTTGCAGCAGGTGGCTTCGCATGACGAGAGAAGCTAATTTCTTTTTCCTTTCTTGATAATTATTTTCTCTGTTTCTAAAATTCACAACCTTCTTATTACTTAGAATCTTTCTCTGTTTTACAACCTGAGTTATACTAAAGAACATTTTGTTTACTCATGCAACAAACAATATCATTGTTTTAGTTTCCTCAGCAACCAACTTGATAAAATAAAATCAAATACCTTATATTGCGCAGGTATCTGATGATGGATGCATCCACTATGCAGTATTCAATTAGCTAACTGCCTATTATAAACTCTGAATGCATATGGGCCATACAGATTCTCATTAGCTAAGACTGACTGTACTGTACGCTTTGCCAATCTAAGGTTCACTGACAACTTTGGGTGAGTTATGAAGCCAAAATAAAAATAGGTATCCTATCTTTACCAATTTCTAGATTTTAGGTTTCCATTCAACCAGCAACAAACAATTTGAGGCCAACCAGAAGCATCGATTCAAATAGTTTGACGCTTTATAGCGTCAGCAGAATACACAACAAAGTCAGCCTATGATGCTCTTTTTCAGGGTGTTGTTAGCTTTGGGCCTTACAAACGTATTTGGAAAACATGGGCCCCTCCAAAGTGTCGGTTCTTTTTGTGGACGGTTGCTCATAATCGCAGCTGGGTAGCAGATAGATTGGTCCGGCGCGACCTTCCCCATCCAAGCGAATGCCCATTGTGTCACTAAGAAGATGAGGACACTCAGCACCTTCTCATTGGCTGTGTGTTTGCAAGACAGTTTTGGTATTCTCTTTTGCATCGTGTTGGACTCTCTATTCTCACCCCACAAGCAACAAAACTCTCCTGGGAGGACTGGTGGATGAAAGCAGAAGCTACTGTAGCTAGTGCCAAAAGGAAAGGGTCGAACACCCTCATCCGCTTGGTGCATGGACCATTTGGAGGCATAGAAATGATTGTTTTTTCAGTGGAGCCACCTCCAGTCTGGACACAATGCTGCTCCTTGCAAAGGAAGAAGCCGAGTTATGGTGTTTGGCAGGAGCGAAGGGCCTCTCCCTCCTCACTGCCAGGGGGTCTCTTAGGGGCTGTTGGTTTTGGTCTGATCATTTCTTTTAAAATTTCTAGGTGATCAGTTTATCAAGTTTTTAGGAGGTGCATGTGTGTGTGTCTGGGTCTATGTACGACTCTTTATTTTCCTTTTAATGAAATGATACACAACTGTCCTGCGTGTTCGAGAAAGAAATATATGCTCCACCGTATAAATTGAAAGCCGTATAAATTTAAGTGTAAAATTGGAAGGTGTATAAGTTCTATTTGGTCCTAATTGAACATATAGCTGCATTCACCAAGCATATTATTAGGCCAACAAGGTCCAGCATTAAGCCCATCGCCATATTACATGAGCTCATTGGTGAAGTGTCACATTACAAGGATATCTCCCTCTCATAAACAAACAATCAGCTCAAACTGAAAACTTCAACATCCAAGTGAGCCGGCCAATCCACTAACACCACCATCCCACTGGAAACACTAATACACTATCCTCGCTACCATATCTGAGACACTGAGGATCCAAGCACAGGTATGAACAACATCTGACATGATTAATCCAAACCTAGCCAATTTACCCTATTGAGTAGAGGTGTAGGCGAATGACAAACAAAGGCAAGGGTAGTTAGTAACTTGGTACCTTCTTCATATTCGCATTCGAGAACTCCCATTTCATGTCTGGCTTGTTCTCCGGTGAATCAAGGTGCTGCAACAACAATAGAAAACGTCAACTCAGCTGAGCTATCAACCACCAACCAGATCAGGCAAACGCGGGGGGAACGGATCCAAGGAGTGCTCACGTAGTTAAGAGCCGTGGAGAGGGCCCTGGTGCTGGAGACGGAGCCCCTAGAGGCGGCAGCGGAGATCTGGAAGGAAAATTTTCCGCAGAGGAGATCAGACAATTAGTTTGGGGAAATGGTGGGGGTAGGGGTTGGGCAGAGAAGAGGACTAACCGGAGACGAAGCTAGCCGATAGCTGGTTGCTTTCGACGCAGATGTGGAGGTGAGGCCGAGGAGGCGGCGGGCCACGAGGTGCGCGGCCGGTGGCAGCATGGTGGCGTGGACGGCAGGGGAGGCGATGGAGCGGGTGGTGGTGGAGGTATCGGCGTGTGGCCGCCTTGCGAAGCCTGTGAGGTTAGGAGAAGAAGAGACCCATCTTCCACTCTTGTTGCATCGCTAAGACACGAGCCCTACAGGCCCAATGGGCCAGATCTAGCTGTCTAGCCCCATTTTTTTAATTGGGCTTAAAGTCTGGTCCGTGGCAGACTAGTAACATAACTAAGAGCCCTCTGGGTTCTAGCACCCGAACTTTTCAGTGATTTTGGTCGAGTCTTGGGTGTTTACGCAGTCTCTTTCTGATTTTTAGTGGTGGAAATCATCTGCCCTTTTCCCTAACAGTCTCTTTTGCGATTTTTCCCCAAACAAAGAGGGAAGCTTTATTAGCTAGCCATCGCAAATTACAAACGGCATGATGGAAGGACAGAGCACACGCAGGCACTTGTCCTTGCCAATGTTTACAATGTCTCGCTGAAGAGGCTAATGCATTTGCCACTTGATTGTACTCTCTCTACTTGAAACACTTCAAATCTCCTATACCAAGCACATCACCCGCAGCGAAGCGCGGGCAGCAGTGGCTAGTCTCTATAAACACACGTACGCAAACCCTATCCTCATGAGCACATCCGAAAGACTATGCCAACACATCTTGAGATTGACGAAGTCACCATAGGCGTCTTGTTGTCGATGGGAACGTTGTCTACCACTGAAAGCACAATGCATTAAATCCTAGAATAAATCTAGGAAAATGTGATCACCCATGCCAAGTCATGGACTTGAACCCATGTGGGCAGGTTTCAACACAACGAGCCTAACCAACTCAGTTGCATATATATAGTACTGCATATTTGGCTTCATGGCCCACCATATTGCATACTCAGCCAGGTAATCAAAACATCATATCAGCTGAGATGAAAGTTCATCAGAGTCTTGGCCACCAGGTTCAGATATGTGCTGCACAAGACCCTGCTGCAACCTACAATTGCTTCACCTGTGACCTTTGTGATCATCATCTCGCTCATTCGGCTTGCACACTCGTGCTTGGATCGGCCGCAGCTTGTCCTTCTGTTGTTTATAGGAAAAAGTCCATTTTGACTCCTCCACCTATTGCGAAGTCAACTTTTCCTCCCTCGACACTAAAACTAGACATAGTTCCTCCATCATCTCTCAAAACCGGCTACTTTTCCTATGTTTTCGTTGGTGTTTTTTTTCTATTTTTCTTTATGTTTTTTTTGGCTAAATCTTTGAAAAATCATAGTAAATCATAGAAAAATTATAAAATAAAAAATCCAATTGGGTTGAACTCCACATGAGTAGATCTATATAGTGAACATATGATATGGTATGCTTTACTACAAAGTTTTTGTTGTAACTTTATATTTATGTTTTTCTATAATTAATTCATAGTTGAGGTTTCTGTGATCCAGTTGTAGTGAAATTTTTATGTTGGGCTAATCATTACATGATTGAGCTATAGTAAAAATTTCATGCTTATTGAATAATGCATGATTGAGTTATAGATTTATCTAGGTTTATATATTGTTAAATAGTTTTTAAATGAAATTAAATATATAACTCAGTAATACATGATCCAATGAACATGAAATTTTTGTTAGACTCCACATGAGTAGATCTACACAATAAACATATGATATGGTATGTTTTAATACAAAGTTTTTGCTGTAGCTTTAGATCTGTGCTTTTCTGTAGTTAATTCATAGCTTCAGTTTTCGTGGTCCAATTATGGAAATTTTTATGGTGGGCTAATCGTTGAATTCTTGAGATGTAGCAAAATTTTCATGCTTATTGGATCATGCATGACTGAGTTATAGTTTTATCCATATAAACCTAGATAAATTAATAGATAAATCTATAACTCAGTCATATATGATCCAATGAGCATGAAGTTTTTTCTACATCTCAAGCATACAATGATTAATCTACCATAAAAGTTTCTCCATAATTGGACAAGAGAAACTGCAGCTATGAATTCATTATATAAAAATATAGATCTAAGGTTACAACAAAGACTTTGTACTAAAGCATGCCATATCATATGTTCATTGTGTAGATCTACTCATGTGGAGTCCAACACAATTATTTTTTCTATTTTATGATTTTTTATGATTTACTATAATTTTCAAAGATTCAGCCAAAATAAACATAAAAGAAAAAAGAAAAACCACCGACGAAATAGCCATGGAGGTAAAGTCACCGGTTTTAAGAGATGAGGGAGGTTTTAGAGTTGAGGGAGGAAAAGTTGACTTTCGCAATAGTTGGGAAGAAGTCTAGAATGTATTTGCATATATGGTACTGCATTAATTGGGGGATGCTTCTAGGCCTAGCATACCGGAAGGCCTACTATGACGAAGAAGGCGACTGAGACTATTCCAAGCCTGAGACCATCGGATACCAAAAGCCCGACTTGAAGTTCATGGGCCCTGACCGGCGCAATTGAGGAAGCCCATCGTATGATGCAGCAAGAGCAAAGTGCTTAAGGGCTATGTGAGACTTGGCCCTGACCATTAATTCTTCCTCCTTCCTAAAATATAGTGTATTGTGACTTCTAAAATTTATACTAAAATATAGTGTATTATACATGTGTCAATGCCTAGATTTGGCAAAGTTTATTAAAAAGAAAAACATAATTTGAGGAGAAACACCTTAACTGGTATTCTATGGGTACATGCATCACTTGAGGATTTCCTTAAGTAGTCTTAAATTTTTTGGAATGCACTATATTATAAGATAGAGGGAGTAGGCTAGTGTCACTTTCGGTTTTGAAGACAAAATTGAATACAAAAACATATGTATAGTAGGATCAGTCTATTCATATATGTGAAGTAATACATTACATTATAGTGTTTATATTTACAAAAGCATGGCTTTATTATAAGATAGCCTGAGGGTCTAAAACAAATTTACATAGACTTTAACTAAACAACTCCAGTGGAAGATGACCCCATCTTCACATGCAGCTGATTGGGGAAAGTACTAACCAAACTCAAACAACACCATCTTCTTTGAACTCTGACTCCTAAATCGTCTCACCACATGGGCGAGGTAGCAAGAGACACGAAGAACAAGGATGAGTATATCAAAATGCAATTTGCAAGCGTAGAAAAGTATGACATAAGGTTTAAATGCTATCAGATCAAGACAAGATAAACAATATAGCAACAAGCCACTTTTTGTATAAGTTACCTCGGAGGACCATGCTCTGAGCAAAGACCATGGCATGGCGATAATAAGTGTCATTTGAGCTATTGTTATGAACGTGAATCAGTTTGATCAAGTTGGGCACCTCAATTCACGGTAATATCCTTGATAGGAGCAGTATGAAGAGAACGTATGTACTCCCACTGTCGTTTTGAATTTTTGAGATACATCAGTTTTATTGTCTCTGGACATAGCGTATATAGGTACATAGCAAAAGCTACGTATCTAGAAAAACCAAAATGACTTATAATTTGAAATGGAGGGAGTAGATCACATTAGATGAAAAGGTGGCATGGTGACCGAGAAATCTGTGATGTCTCCAGATGGTCACATGGTTTTGTGTATGACATGGAGAATTGGAATTAGGGGCTGAGGATAGAAATAGTATATCCATATGTGATGGAAATATTCTTAGGTTTAGTGTCACATCACAAAGTGGTGCAGGAAGGAGTATAAGGTCACGACTAGAATCTATAACTTCTCCTAGTGATGTGGGGTTCTCTTAGTGTTTTAACATTCAACATTTACTATAAATATTTTCTACCAAATGCCTCTTAGTGAGGATTCTCATGTGTTGTGACTGGTGGTAGTATTTTGTTACGACCTAAAAACACTAGGAGAACTCCACCATTTTCACTACTGCAGACGGGCTCTTTATCGAGTGCTTAGGGCACTCGACAAAGCCCCTATTGCACTCGACAAAGGCTTTGCCGAGTGCCGCACTTGGCAAAGAGCAGTTGGTAAAGAACCCATCGGCAAAGGTTACTTTGCCGAGTGCCACATATCGGGCACTCGGTAAAGCCTTTACCGAGTGTCACGTCAGCACTCGGCAAAAAAAATCCGACGTCAACTCTGACGGCCTCTTTGCCGAGTGCCACCTTAGCGGCACTCGGCAAAGAATTTTTTCTTTTTTTTGAAAATTCTTTGCTGAGTGCCATACTCTTGCACTCGGCAAAGAAATTTTTTTCTTTTTAAAAAAAAATCTTTGCCGAGTGTCATGGCTCTGGCCCTCGGCAAAGCTGGGAAATTGGGTCTCTACTTCCCAGCTTTGCCGAGTGCCATGGTCACGGCACTCGGCAAAGCCCTTTTTGCCGAGTGTGGCACTCGGCAAAGAGGGGAAAAATGCTATTTTTTGGTTTTTTGCTTTCCATCAGCACAAACAAAGAAATCACATATATATCAACACACAGCACATGATATATCACATACACATCCATATTCCATCACATACACATCCATAACCCATCACATACACATCCACCATCCATAATACATCACATACAAATCCATTGTCCATAATCCATCACATACATTCACATCATCCATGACAATATCCATCACAATATAATATGTCTCTAGTAGTAGTCCAACATAAGGCTAAGTCTAACACAAGTCCATGCAACATGAAAAGAAACAAATAAATGGTACCTACTGCTAGCCTCCCCACCTGGAGTGTGAACTACCACCTTGAGGAGGGCCAGTTGGCCACCTGGCCTGTGGAGAAGGGCCACCTTGAGGAGTCGGGTTCAAACCCGCCGACTGTGGCTGCACAAAGGAGAAGCGAATTTATGAGTATCTACAGGAGGGCCGCACAAGCTAAAGGAATAAACAACCATATATACTCACCGGAGTCCCTATAGGAGGAGGAGGAGCCACAACTAGAGCGAGCAGCGACAGGGGCATGACCACACCTGGCAAGGCCTGAAGGCTCGCCATGAAGCTGAACATGTCCTGCAGCCTCTGTGCCTCGGCCACCCTTTGGGCTTGTACAGCCTCCATCTCCAGCCGATGGGCCTCCGCCTAGGCCGCCTGCTGGGCTCCAACCTCCGCAAGTTGGCCTGCAACATTCCACCCGCAATGTTTAAACAATGCAAAGGCAAGGTAGATGTGTAAAACCAATGAACGAAGAATAAAACAGTACTAACCTAGAGTTTCGCCATCTGCTGTTGTGAGCTCTACTGCTGAGAGGGTATGGGGAGGGAGGAGCTCGTGCTCCTTGCTCGAATCTCGGTGAGGATGGGAACAGAGGCGGAGTCGACTGTGTTGTCTACCATCCAGTACCGGCCGTGCTGCTTCCCTCCTCCCAGCCTCATCAGGAGGTCTGTGTCTAGGGGCTAGGTGGCTGGATCAAAGTCCTCCCATGGCGCTCGCAGGCCACTGAGGTGTACTCGCTAAGCTTGCTGTGGACGCTCGCATTGGTGTACGCCTCGGGCCCGTCCACCGGGTTGTAGGTGACTTCCGGGGCCGTCGCCTTGCCCTTGTGTGCCAGGGCGTACACCATGAACTCATTACATTCCTGGCCTTGGTGCACCTAGGACTGCGAGGAAAACACAAAGATGATTACAAGTAATGAGAATTGAGCGTTAGAATAAATAAATAAAGATGAAAACACAAAGAAGATTACCCATGTCTGGGCATACGCGCTGAGGCTTCGGTTGCCTTGGTGGTGTGGCACCCCACCCATCTACAGGCGGCAGTCTCGATAGATGTTGTGCTTCTTCGCCCATTCCTCCGAGAGCGACCTGTCCACAATGGCCTCCCAACAGAGGCGGTGCCTGGCGCACCAATCAGGACATTGTTGCATGCCATCAAGTTATTGATATGTCAGAAGATGAAATAAAGCCTACCTATTCTTCATGGAAGGAGTCAGTATTAATGTTTCGTACTTATAGAGAGGTACTGCTCCTTGGTGAGCATCCTAGTCCTAGCATCAGCCTTCCCCACCACCTAACCAAGGACGTCAGCGCTGTAGTTGATGATGCACTGGAGCCACGTCTCGTGGTACAGATCCGAGAGTCGGGACCTATAGACCTTGTCCTGCACTCATGCCGCCCGGTCCTCAAACCCTTCATCGCACCTGAAGAAGTCCTACATACAGACATCATGTATCGTTTCATTATTTCAAGAATGACCAATGAATGTGTAGTATTGACTAATTTAGTGGGATGAAGACTCACCCAGAACTCAGCCTTGATCCGCGCCGCAATGGTGCCAAACTCGCTGTCCTCGGCGACGTAGAAGTGGTCCCATGTCCAGGGCGGTGAAGTCACCGAGGCATAGGTGACCATGCCAAGGTAGTGCTGCCGAATTAGAAGGCCTAGGGTGCCATTGATGTGTTGGCCCGTTCTGGACACAACTTCCCAGTTGCTGCAAGAGTCATTAAGAAGAATTGTTAGTCTCCAGTTCGATTTTCAACATGTCATATAAAATAGTAGTGAAAAAATACTTACTTGTCACCGCTGGGTTGAATCACCGGGTGCCGATGAAGTGGGATCGGCCGCACCGGAAGCTATGAGGGCCCACGCAAGTAGACTCCCGACGAGGTAGAGCCAGAGGCAGTGCAAGTGGAACCCCCTGCTGTCACTGTCGCCACCTCCCCGTGGTCCGACGAGTCAAAGGAAGTGCCACCCCCTCCTATGTGCAGGCCCACCGCCTGGTCGTCCTCGTCCTCGGACAGCCGCAGGGGCGGCCGCTCCTCGTCCTCCTCGTCGGCGGCTCTGGCAAGGGGTCCTCCTCGGCGTGGGGTGGTGAGCGCTCCCTCATGTAGAGGGAGTCGACCCCCCTGACGGGCCTACCTTCCGCCCGGCATTTTGTCGAGTGCCTGTAATTTCAAAGAGTAAACCAATTAGCACAGTTAAATTATAAGTACTTATAAAGAGATGCAAAATGAACAAAACATAATTGCAATAATAATAATAATAATAATAATAATAATATAGTATTACATGAATTAGAAATATTCTTCACGATCGGCAGCGGCTGGATCATAGGTGGCGTCATCACTATCAATATTGTCAAGTAAATCGGCTCATCTCCATCGTTGTCATCATTGTCATCGCCTAACTGTAATCGCTCAAGCATTCATGAGTCCTTAGCATTTTGCACCTCTTCTCTGTCGTCCTCATCTCCATCGTCCTGATCAATGTCATTGTCTACTTCCATGCCCATCAGCGAAAACATGTCTATGTCAAACCTCCCTTCTAGCCCCTCTGGTTGATAGAACTCCCATGTGTTTGGGTCAAAGTTGTAATCCTCATCATTTGGGACAGGCAGTTACATCAATGTTGTGTGAAAGAAGAAGCTCATTGAAATAGGGGAGCCTAGTCAAGCTTGATTTGTGAGTCCACTAGTGTTCCTCACCATATCCAATAAAACCACCTTTCTCTTTATCATCTTTGAGAGCCTCTATCTTAGCATGGACCTCGGCACCGGTCATCATCTGAGGTGCAAGGTCGGTGACTTGAACCCCTTTCCTGAAGTTCTTGACGTCTTGTCTGAATGGATGGTCAAGAGGGAGGAATTGACGATGTTGGTCAAACGAAGAAAACTTGCCACCCCTCTTCAGCCAAGTGAACCTCATAGCTGTCTTGCATATTGGGCATGGGAACTTCCCGTGAACACACCACGCGCAGAATATGCCATACGCTAGGAAGTCATGCAGGGAGTAGTGGTACCACACATGCATTGTGAAGTTCTTCTTTGTAGCTCGGTCGTATGTCAATACCCCCTTTTCCCAAGCAAGGATCAATTCATCAATGAGAGGCTCCATGAACAAACCCATCTTGTTCCCTGGGTGTCCAGGAATTATCAGTGACAAGAATACGTTCTTGGGTTGAAACATGACATCGGGGGGGGGGGAGATTGAGGGGGATCACGAACACAGGCCAACAAGTGTACAGGGCCACCAGCAGTCCATAGGTGTTGAACCCATCTGTTGCTAGCGCTACACATACATTTCGAGCCTCCTCAGCTTTACCATGATGTATGCCATCGAAATGGGTCCATGCATCGCCATCCGATGGGTGTACCATCTTGTCAGCATTGTATCTTTTGCCATTTTTGTGCCATGTCATCTATTTCGCGGACTCCTCTATCATGTACATCCGTTGGATCCTCGGTATGACAGGAAGGTACCGTAGAACCTTCGTGGGGATACCAAGCTGTTCCTTCTTGCCATCACTAGTGTCGACCTCCAGATACCTAAAGGATTTGCACTTTGGACAGTGCGTTGCTTTCTCATGATCTTTCCTAAATAGGATGCAACCATTCAGACAAGCATGGATGTGCTCATACGGCATCTTAAGGGCACGAAGAAGTTTCTATGACTTGTACAAGTTCTTCGGCAGAATGTGACCCTCCGAAAGCAGGGATCCAACAACTGATACCATCGAAGTTGTCTCGACTCATGCTACACTGCGACTTGAATGCCATTAGGCATCTAATGGCATCCAGTTGCGAAACCATTATCTTTTTGTGAAGGGGCTTCTGTGCTGAAGACAACATATCATAGTATGCCTTTGCGGATTCCTCTGGCTCGTCCTCTAATCCTTCACCGAACCGTGCCTCCTGAAAGTCATCCATCCAGTCTGCTACCCCAGCATCTCCATCAAAAGCCTCGAGGCGTGGTCTCACCACCTCCTCTCTAATACGATCGGCTTCACCATGGTGGATCCAGCAGGTATAGTTTGGCGTGAATCCATACTTGCAAAGATCTTCCCCCACGTTCTTCCTATTCTTTCTTACACGGTTGTCACATTTGCTACAGGGACACGGCATCCGACTCGACCCTCTAGCAGCCTTGCCAAATGAATGCTCCAAGAAAGCATTAGTCTTAGCCATCCATTCTGGGGTCATACTTGCGTGGCCCGTGTACATCCAATCACGGTTCTCCATCCTCTAGCATATACATATGTAAGCGAGTAATATAACCAGCAATTGCATCTGCACGGTGTTTCTACCATCTAATAGGTGAGGATAGGTCCTAATCCCACCCGCGGATGCGTAGATGAGGTCAGTTTCAATGCTCCGCTCCTATCCGAGATAGAATTTTAGTAGCACCTCCCTGCTGTTCTCTTGATACACGTCCTGCAAGAGAGAGTATGTATCCAGAGAACAACAGGGAGGTGATGCCGAAAGTCTGTCTTGGACCAGAGCGAATCATGGAAACTAACCTCATCTACGTATCCATGGGCTGTCCAAAATATGTGGACAATCCGAAAGAGATACGGTCGCAGATATGCAAAGATCTGCATACCTCCGACCGTATCTCTTCCGAACGGGAGACGCCTAACTGGGCTACGTGACCATATAAAACATGCATGCAAAGGAGGAGGGGGTTATACCTAGGGTGGCGGTGGAGTCAGGCTAGCGGGGCAGTGGCGTGTCGGTGTAGTGGCGAGGCGATGCGGTGCAGGCAGACCAGCAGCGCCGACGAAGACGATCAGGGTTGCCAAGTCCCTCCCACGGGTCCTTCTACATAAAAAGGCAATAGGTTAGAATCCTTTGAAAATTTCGACAGCACCTCCCCTGCACGGGGAGGTTTTCAAAACCTACAAGAAACATAGGCGCGATGGCCAACAACCACATATATACCAAACATAGGCACGAAGGCCAACAAACATATATATACCAAGATGAGCCATGTACTTTAGTTCTCTTTCCATGCACATGAAAGTATCGAAGTAGTACAACAACAAGTACTACAACCACTACTACTACTACTACTACTAACACTAACACTACTACTACTAACACTACTACTATCACTACTTACTACTAACAATACTACTAACACTACTAACTACTAACTACTACTACTTACTAACTACTACTAACACTACTAAGTACTACTACTAACTACTACAGGCGTAGGGCATACCTTCGTGACGAGAATGGCAACAACAAGGGTCGGCGACGACGGCGGGGATGACCGCAGCGGCGTGAGGGTCGATGGGCCTAGGCCGGCACCTTCCTTCTCCTCCTCGCTTCTCCCCTTCTCCTCGCTTCTCCCCTGCCTCCTCCTCTCTTCTGCAGTGGCCGCCGACGGGGGAGGTGGCCGCCGAGGGGGGCGTGTAGGCGGGGGAGGTGGCCGCCAAGGGGGCCAACGCGGGCGGTGGAGGGCGGGCGGGGGTGGTGGAGGCCGGGCGGGCGATGGAGGCCGGGTGGGGGCGGCAGCCGTGCGAGGACCCAGCGTGGGGAGGCGGACGGGGACGGGCCGCGTGGGCCGCCGCATGAGGCGCCGACGCGGGGAGGCGGACAGGGACGGGCGTCGCGGGGGCCCACGCGGGGAGGCGCGGTGGCCGGGGCGGAGGCGCGGGCCGGCGATGTGCGGCGGCGGTTAAGGGAGAGAGAGGTGAGAGGGAGAGAGAAATGAGAGAAAGAGAGCGCACCGGCCGGGCGTGGGTGAAGGGATAAGGGCGGCATTGCCGAGTGCCAGATCGGTGGCACTCGACAAAGTCAATTTTCTTCGCCGAGTGTCGTGATCTGGCACTCGGCGAAGTTTTAAAAAAAATTCAGCAGCTCTTTGCCGAGTGCCAGCTGGGCGGCACTCGGCAAAGTTATTACTTTACCGAGTGCCAACCCTAGGCACTCGGCAAAATAATTTTTTTTTTGGTTTCTTGCCACCAATTTTTTTTGAAGCTTTAGTACACTACCACAAACAACAGGTTTAAATTTGGGACATTTTCATTGCCTTTTGGCATATTTCTATAGTTTATTTTATTTTGTTGATTTTTTCCAGAAAATATAAGTTTGAACTGCAGGTGCATCGAATAATGGATTACATTCGTTCAAAAAATGTTATTCTTGTTTCTTAGTGTAAATTTAGGCTAAATCTAGGAATTGTCTCAAAATTTCGATCAACGTGCTCATGGGGCAACGCCTCCAACTTGCGTTGGAGTGGTTTTTTAATTGTATAAAATGCGAACGAATTCCGAAAATCATGAAACTTGTCGAGTTGTCGCCGTATCGTATGCGTATGCCGTGGAAAAAATTTGAAAAAGTTTCGACCACGTTGTCACGTACGATGCTCACAAACCAGGACATCTCCACATTTTTTCAAATTGTTTCCACGGCATGCGCATACGATACGGCGACAACTTGACAAGTTTCATGATTTTCGGAATTCGTTCGCATTTTATACAATTAAAAAACCACTCCCACGCAAGTTGGCGGCGTTGCCCCGTGAGCACGTTGATCGAAATTTTGAGACAGTTCCTGGATTTAGCCTAAATTTACACTAAGAAACAAGGATAACATTTTTTGAACGAATGTAATCCATTATTTGATGCACCTGCAGTTCAAACTTACATTTTCTGGAAAAATTCAACAAAACAAAATAAACTATAGAAATATGCCAAAAGGCAATGAAAATGTTCCAAATTTAAACATGTTGTTTGTGGTAGTGTACTAAAGCTTCAAAAAAATTGGTGGCAAAAAACAAAAAAAAAATTGCCGAGTGTCAAACGGGGGGCACTCGACAAAGAGGACGCCGCTGGATGCCGTTAGGCCCCTACCAATCTTTGCCAAGTGTCTGCCTTTGCCGAGTGGCAGGCACTCGGCAAAGGCCTCTTTGCCGAGTTTCATATTTTACCGAGTGCAGCGCTTGGCAAAGTAGGTTTTTGCCGAGTACCTAAAATTTAGCACTCGGCAAAGATTTTTGCACTCGGCAAATCACGTGTTTCCATAGTGAATTTGGTAGTGAGTGGAGACAATTATCATCTAAGGCTTGTTATTGTGTTGACGGGTTCAGCCCAAGGCCTTAGTTTGCTATGGACCCTGGGCTGGTAGAACTTACCTTTATGAGATGATGTCAGGCTAGAGCGCCGGTGGCTAAGCTAAAGTATGCCTTAGGTAGACCACTATATCTTTGGTTTTTTGAGCCACCTGATATAGTATTTGTATGTCTGTTAACTCAAGTCAATAAATGAGGCTTATTTGGATCTCCTCCTCTCTAAACTTTAGAGCTAAAGTCTCCAAAAGTAGTATAAAATTAGCTCTAAACTTTAGCCCACCTTACATTAGAGCTTTAGACCTTAAAAATAAGTTAAAGTGCTCTAAAGTTTTTAAAGCTCTAAAGTTTAGAGACGAGGATCAAACAGACCGTTTGGCCTTTAAAAAAGCTAGAGTATGCCTAGGGCAAAAAAAATGATGTGTTATCCACAGTCAAGTCATCAAACTCAATCAAGCACGGGGAAAAAGACACCAGAGTCATTTCCAAATAGCTGTGGTCCATGTCGGGCCAACACGCAGAACGGGATGAGGAACATACATAGATCATCGAAACACGACACATCCAGGCGGCCGGCCGGCGCGGCTCCGATCCTGCCGGTGGTGCAGTGGATGGGTTGATCCGATCCGAACAAACAAGATAAAATCAGAAGGGGAGGACGTAGAAGCCAATGGCGTCGAGGTACTGGTCCGCGCGAGCGAACATGCCGACGACGCTGCCGTTGTTGAGCACGGGGACGTTGAAGGCCGTGCCATCGCCGCGGCCGAAGGGCCCGTACGTGGCGCGGTTGGTGACGAACTTGAGCGAGGTGATGGTGTGGGTGAGCTCCCCGATGGGCCCGACTGACCCGGCGACCTCCGTCACGTACTCGTGAGGGCCCAGGGTGATCACCTCGTCGCTCACGCCACCGGTGCCGCCCCAGGGCCCGGCGGTGTGCAGCTTGCCGTCCCGGTCCAGGTAGGAGAAGGAGATGGAGTCGATGATCTTGCCATAACGGAGGGAGATGCTCTCCAGCCGCTGCGGCGCCACCGTGATGTCGTAGGCGCTGCCGTGGTCGCCGCTGCCCCACGTCCCGATCTTCACCAACGCAGCCTGCACATACACCCAGGATTTCATCTCACATTTCATTTCATGTATCTGCTGCTAGCTGATAGATATTGCAAGGAGATCAACAGTGTAAATGATAAAGAGACGGACCATGTCGTCGTCGTCGCGACCTTTGCTGTTGGGTGTATCTGAGCTGAGGCGCAATGCAATGCAATGCACGCACAGACTCGTTTGTGGGTTAACGTATTAGAGAGAGAGAGAGAGAACGGCCGATACCGATACATAGCTAGCTGGGTAGTTGGCACCGGACAAGGCAGAAAATTGGATGTACAGTGATGGTGTGGGTAGTTGGTATGCACGGCTGTGCTGCCTCCACGTACACGGAGCCGCGTTTCCAGCAGGGGCATTGACGGCGACAACGACATCGCTGCTGGGACGCATCATCGACTTCTTGCTGAGATTTCCATATTGGAGATCGAACGCAACTGCTGAGGATATGCCATGCGACTTTGCTGATTTTCCTATTCGTCTCAGGAACGCAGTAGCGGCCCACCGACAGGTAATCACCTCAGGTGCATCCATAAGCAGGTCCATCTAGCAAAACTACTCCAGCTTCATTGGCATGATCAATCCCTTGGAGTACGATGATGCCCACTCTGAAACTGATCTTGCTGGTCCAACGGTCTCTGAACTCCTTGAAATTAAGGGTCTTCCTCTACGGCTGATAAGCCGGTTGATGCTGGTTTGTTGTGAGATAAAAACATTGTTTCATGGCTAATAAGCCAGATAAGTTCAAGCGAACAGGTTAAATACGAAATTTCAGGAATTTCGGAAATATCGGATCAAATTTAAATAAATTCAAAATGTTTTTAAAAAAAATTCTTGTCAATTCAATTGAAAAAATCTCCAGTCGATTATGCATCATAAATTTATATAACACCGACCAATTGACACAATATATCACAAAAGTAGATGTGCGGTAATACGGCGGGCTGACGGTGGGCTAGCTGCATATGCTGGTGATGTCAAACATGCGAGTGAGGAAATTAAATAAACTTGAAGATATTTAAGGCTCTGGTAAAACTAGAGGATATGGAGGGCTATTTTAGTACGATTTGACATAATTTTGGAGCAAAAGATGAATTTAACCGAAAAATTTTTGACCGATATAAAAAATTTTCAGTCCCTACCGAAAAAGACATATTTCGCCGAAATTTTTAACCCATTCTAGAGAAGGCTTCACACGGCTAGTCCCCAGCGTGGCAACGAGAACAATGACGCTCTACCAAAAGACGCGCATGTCTCTTGTTACCATTCGTTGGTGGTATATGTGTCCTAATCGCTGCTTTAATTTGATTTAATGTTGTGTTTTAATTTGAAATGAATCCTTTTAAAACACGGCATATTTATGAGAATTTGATTTGATAGACGATAGACGTAATTTGTTTCCAATCTATAAACCATATTTGCTCTACAGTCTCAACTAAATCATTTTTGAAATATCACAAGGAAAGTACATGCCGCACAAAAATGTATCCGTATTATGAGAAAATTTATACTCGCTATAGGTCTGCTTGTGTGTTCTCCACCACTTTTGGTAATTCCAGGAATCTCGCCGACCCGTGGATTAACAAAGCATTGTAAAACTCCTCTCTCAATGAAACACTTGTACGGCCACGTTCGCAAAAAAAATATGATAGTGGGCCGAACTGAGTGGTATACGTACCAATGACTTAGCATGGCATGTCCATACATTGATTTTTGGGAGCGTTCGGAACCTCCGGACAAAAGCGCGTGTCTGAACACGCTTGCGCAACCTTCCTCACGCGCGCCCGTGAAAAAGGTCGTGCCTACTGCTCCTTTCCCTTGCCCCCCTCCTCTCTCTCTGTGACCGCGACTCCGGATACCCACGCGCCCGCGGGAAACGCCGCGCCCGCCGCTCCTTCCCCCTGACCCTCTCCTCTATCTCTAGGCAGGTGAGACCCGAGAGCCGGCATGAGGACGAGCACGCCCCATCCGCAGGATCCTAGGTGCGCGTCTGGATCACTGGCCCACGGCTCGCCAGGCCCCAACCCCCGGCGCCCGGCTCCGTAGGACTCTCTACCTCTGAAACATGAAACACTTGGATGCAACATACGACTGAAGCAGATGAAACATTTGGAACAAACAATTACAACATATTTGTGAAACATATACATCATCCGGATAAAACACTTGCAAATTGCAACATGAAAACACTTATTGCAATATAAGACTAAAACAGCTGAAACATTTCGAATAAACTCATGCAACATAGGTGTCAAATATAAGCAATATCCAGATAAAAACGCTTGAAACATACGTGTGAAACAGATGAAACATTTTAAACAAACGCTTGCAATAGCCTCTGAAACACTTGCAACATATGCAACATTCCGATCTACTTTTACAACATCCATACGAAACACCTGCAATATACCCCTGAAACATCTAAAACACTTAAAACATACATTTGCAACATATGGAAGGGGAGATCGGGGTAGATTGATTCCGGCCGTGGGGCGCGAGCACCACCAGCACGGGCCATGCTCATGGGTGCCCTTGGCTCAACTGGGGACCGACATGAGGCACGCGACGGCACCACAAGCACCAGCAGAGGCGGCGCGGTACGCCTGACGACGCGGGTGGGACTGCAGGAGCAAGGAGCGAGAGGCGTTGGTGGGCGCGCGTGATGGGCAAGAGCGAGAAGTGAACAACACAGGGGGGCGTGTGCGGGGAGATGGCTGCAGTGGCAAATACGGAGTGGGCGGACGGACGGCCGCACGGCGCCATGAAGCATGCGATGGTCGAGCAAGTGGTAGATATTTTTGAGAGAGAGACGTGAGAGATGTAACGAGGAGGATGCAGGCTTGGTGAGCCATGTAGGCCCAAGAAAGCGGCGTCCGATCGGTTAGACGCCCACCCCTGAGCATTACCGTTGATTGTTGGTATCTATATGGTATATAGCAACATAGTTGGCCACTGGATTCAGAACCGGAGCGTTGTAAAGCACCTTGCCAGCGATTGAGACCTTTTTCTCTTCGTCTCTTATAATCAACCTAGTAGATCAAAATAGAAAAACATAGAGGCACAAAGTAGAAAAAAGATATTCTTTATTCGTGATTAGAGCCACCGTGTAATGTCTATACTAGACATAAGAGATGATTGATAAGAGCCCACAAAGAGAACTTGCAAGGGTTATGATTCCTTCTCATAGAGAACAAACTATGATTGTGATTTTCCATTCTCCTTTTCTTCATGGCTAGAGTCCTTCTCTTTTTCTTCTTGGCCAGATTTCTCTGCCTTTTCTTCTTGGTTGTCGTACTTCTCTTTTTCTTCTTGGTTTTCTACTTGCACTACCGGAATTCATAGGTTAGCCGTGTGCCCACGGCACACGGCGAAGGCAAAAAAAATACTCAGCAAAGCGTTTGCCGAGTGTTACACTCGGCAAACGGCACTTGACAAAAAATAACTCGGAAAAGCTGTCTCTGCCGAGTATTTTTTGTCGAGCACTCGGCAAGACGTTGCCGAGTGCTAAACCAACACTCGACAAAAAATATTTCAAAAAAAAAAACACCGCCACCACCACGTCTGCCGCCACCACCACCACGCCACAGGAGGCCACACTGTGTTCGTCCTCTGGAAGCTGTTGGACCACCGACATTGGGGAACGTGGAGGCTGTCGCCGGATCCACAGCAGGCTTGGGGCGTGGTGGCCCCATCTGCCTAGGAGTGTACCGAATCTGCATTCACCGACACCACCAATGGCGTCCACGCTTGGGCTGCTCCACCGCCGGCAGGGGAGTGTCGACACGGTGCGGTCCGCCGCCCCATGCTCCGAATGCGCCGCCGCTAGGGCCGTCCATGCCGGGGCCGCACAGCCGTGGAGATCAAGAGTGGTGCGCAATCGCCATGGAGATCTGGCCCACCCATTGATGGCCGCCGCCGCCGCTGCCGCTAAAGGGAGGGGGTGCCGCCGCCGCCGCCTGGGGGACGGCAGCCACGGGACTGCACTACGGTGAGGGGCGCTGTCGCCCGCGAAGGTGGAGGAGGCGCCGCCACGACGTGAGGTGGACGGGCGGGCGCCACCGCTGCTAGGATGGTGTAGATGCCATCGGAGGTGGGCGCCATGCGCGTGAGGTCGGATTCGCCATCGCCAGTCCCACAGCAACCGGAGGGGAGGACGATGATGCTGTTGGTGGGGAGGATGAAGATTCCGCCGGATCCGCAGCCTCCTCGATGGATCCACGGGATGCGCCGGCAAGGGAGCTGGGGAAGGCCGCCGGCTTTCGAGGTGGAGGGGAGAGGGCGCCGCCGGGTGGGATCGAGCCGCCGCCGCCGCTCTAATCCAGACGGGAGCTGGGGGAAATGAGGGAAAAGTAGGGTTAGTGACGTATTTATACAAGGCACCACTTTGCCGAGTGTCAGATCACGGCACTCGGCAAACTTATCTTTGTCGAGTGTCTGCACTCGACAAACCTTTTTTCCTATTTTCTTCTTTTCCATACTTTTAGAAGAGGAAAAAGTGAAATTATTTGCCAAGTGCTAAATAATTACACTCGACAAACATATATCTTTGCCGAGTGCCTAGTTTTACCGAGTGTTTTTTAGTTTACCGAGTGTCAAACTTTGTCGAGTGTTCTTTTTTTTTTGTCAAGTGCAATTATTTTGTCAAGTGTTTTTTTTTCAGTATTCGGCAAAGAACTTATTTGCCGAGTGCCCGATGTATTGCACTCGGCAAACTATATTGCACTCGGCTTAACTTCTGTTTCCGGTAGTGTTGGCTAGAGTCCTTTTTTTCTTCTTGGTCAAGGTCCGTAGGTTTTATAGCAGGGAGGGCAGCTGGGAGGATGTAGAAGCCGATGGCGTCGAGAAAGTCTCCTGCGCTGGCGAACATGCTGACGACTCTGCCGTTGAGCGCGGGCAGACTGTGGTGCGTGCTGTCTACTCCGTGGCCGAAAGGGCCGTAGCTGCGGAGGTTGCTCACAACCTTGATGGAGGTGATGCAACACTCCACGTTCTTGAACGTGAATGGGCCCACTGACCAGGCAACTCCCGTTACATACTCCGAGGCCTCCAGCGTGATCTGCGTGCATGTGCGGATATACACTAGTACAGAAACGGATTTTACTCCCGATTGAAAAACCCCTTCAGTCTTAGTTTCTCAACCGAAAGCACTAATCCAGGACTAAAGAGCCCTTCCTTTAGTCCCGGTTACTCACCCGGGACTAAAGGTGGTTGGTAAGATCAACCGGGACTAAAGAGGCCTCCCGGCCTGGCCACGTGGGGTGGCCCTTTAGTCACTAGTAGAGAACAGACCTTTGATCCTCGACCAAAATGGGCTCTAGTCCCGGAATTTTTTGCCCCCGGGACTAGAAATACCTTTACTCCCGGTTGGTGGCTCCAACCGGTACTAAAGGCCCCTGCCCAACGGCTACTGCGCCAGACAGAGGTGGCAGGGACCTTTAGTCCCGGTTGGAGCCACCAACCGGGACTAAAGGTATACTTTTACTCCCGGTTGGTGGCTCCAACCGGGAGTAAAGGTCTACTCCTGGGCCGTGGCTGCGCCCGGGGTTGGAAAGTTACCTTTAGTCCCGGTTGGATCTATCAACCGGGACTAAATGTTCTCCCTTTATAAATCGGCCGTCTCCTCCTTCCTCCCCGAGCCCGAGCTCAGCACATTTTGAAGCTCACTGCAGTAGTGTTCTTGCTTCCTCCCTCCCTCCATTGTTCCTCCATCCATTCTTCGATTCCTCCGTCGATTCTTCAGTTGTAAAGGTTACCAATCTCATACTCTCATTTTTTACCATTTTCTTATGCCATTTTATTCACTATATATATTTATGGTTCTTTATTGTGGTTTTTTTTCATTTGTAAGCAATTTGAGCTCAAAATCACTTTAAGCTTGCATATTTACATGAAAGAAGGTTAAAGTATATATAAATATAAAGTTAGAAAATAGTTAGAAAATTATAGCAAATCCTTACTAGTTGAACTTGCGGACCGTGTTCAGGTCGGCGAGGATGTTCTCTGCCGAGCGGTAACGGACGTCAAGGAGGAGCTTTGATTCTACGAGGGAGAGCGATAACGGTCGTGGAAGACCGTGTTCCCTTCCTCGTAGAATCGGAGCTCTTCCTTGACCAAGTACGGTGCCGTCCGGTGGAGAAATCCTCGCCGAGCTGATCACGTAAGCAAGGTCAACTAGTACGGATGGTTATTTATTCACATGTCCCGATATCGTCGTAGTAGTCTGTCAATCACCATACCTAAACGTAGTATATATAAATAAAAACTTAGAAAATAGTTAGAAAATTATAGAAAATCCGTACTAGTTGAACTTGCGGACCGTGTTCAGCTCGGCAAGCATGTTCTCTGTCGAGCAGTAACGGACATCAAGGAGGAGCTTTGATTCTACGAGGGAGAGCGACAACGGTCGTGGGAGACCGTGTTCCCTTCCTCATAGAATCGGAGCTCTTCCTTGACCAAGTACGGTGCTGTCCGGTGGAGAAATGCTCGCCGAGATGATCACGTAAGCAAGGTCAACTAGTACGGATGGTTATTTATTCACACGTCCCGATATCGTCGTAGTAGTCTGTTATGTGTGTACATTCCCATTCTTCTGTTAATTTGCGGAAATATCATATGAATTGCTTACCTGCCGCAGTAAAAGACGAGAACACAATGACCATTAAAAATATCATTGTTTAGAGATCTAGATAATTTTATAGTTTGTTAATTTTATTTGTTTATAAAAGAAGAAATTTATAGTGTATTAAAAAATGAGTATAGAGAGTAGATGGCAACTGCTTCCGGGTCCTCGGCCTCTCATGGGTTTCCAAAGCGACTTAGGCCGGGCCTTCCTCTCATTCCATGCGGCAAGTGTCGTGATGAGATGAAGATTGTGATGGAGTACCGAGTGAAGAAGGAGGGTCCCAACAAGGATCGTATCTTCTACAAGTGTCCGGATCGCAATATGAGTTATTTTATCGTATTTAATGATTATGGTTAGTTTATACCTATTTTCATGATGGTTGTGATTAAAGTTCTAGTTTTTTGTTTTAATTTCAGTGGGATGGCAGTGGACGATGTTCAGGCTTCTACTGGGAGGAAGAGTATGTTGAACTCGTGCAAAAATATCTTGCACAACAGGCAGATACGGCGGCTAATGAGGCAGTGATCCAGCCGAAGAAGCCCAAAGATGTTGCACAATCGGGGGATCTGTCTGTTTTAGTTGAGATTGGTCGCGAAATCCTTGTGCTCCTGAAATGTATTTTAGCTTTAGTTCTTTTAGTGGTAGTTGGGATTGTCTACATTGTAGCGATGCTTTCATAAATTTGTATCTTTTGTGGTGGCACGCATGTTGTATAAATAATTAATTATGATCTAGGTTTTAATATGATATTTATGTCATGTAATGCAGATGAGCCGTCATTGGATGTATAATGCTGATCGCCACTCACAAGAGTTCATTGACGGCGTGCATTCTTTATTACGTGCGGCCGAGACAAACAAACGCGACGGTTTCATGTGCTGCCCATGTGCCATATATAAGAATACGGTGGAATATCCTTGCTCAAGGACTCTTCATTCACACTTGTTCAAGTCGGGTTTCATGCCAAACTATATTTGTTGGACAAAGCACGGAGAAACCGGTGTTGTAATGGAAGAAGATGAAGAAGAACAATGGGACGACAATGATATTATTCCTGATGGTGCGTGCTTCAATGATACTGCAATGGGAGAAGCTGAAGAAGAGGTAGCCGCAGAAGATGAGCCGGCTGATGATCTTTGTCAGGTCATTCGTGATGCACAAAGAGAATGTGAAAGTGAAAAGGAGAAGATCAAGTTCGAGCGGATGCTAGAAGATCACAAGAAATTGTTGTACCCAACTTGTGATGCAGGGCAGAAAAAGTTGGGAACCACACTAGAATTGCTGCAATGGAAGGCAAAGAATGGTGTATCTGACAAGGGATTTGGAGAGTTACTAAAAATCCAAAAGAAGATGCTTCCGAAGTACAATGAATTGCCCGCCACTACCTACGAAGCAAAACAAGTTGTCTGTCCTATGGGGCTAGAAATAGAGAAGATACATGCATGTCCTAATGACTGCATCCTATACCGTGGCAAAGAGTACGAGAAATTGGATGCATGCCCGGTATGCCATGCGTCGCAGTATAAGATCAGGCGAGATGACCCTGGTGATGTTGAGGGCGAACGTCCACGTAAGAAAATCCCTGTCAAGGTTATGTGGTATGCTCCTATAATACCACGCTTGAAACGTCTGTTCAGAAACAAAGAACATGCAAAATTGTTACGATGGCACAAAGAAGACCGTAAGGTAGACAATATGTTGAGACACCCTGCTGATGGGTCCCAGTGGAGAGCAATCGATAGAGAATTCCCGGAGTTTGCAAATGACGCAAGAAACTTAAGGTTTGCTTTAAGTACAGATGGTATCAATCCTTTTGGAGAGCAGAACAGTAGTCATAGCACTTGGCCTGTTACTCTAAGTATCTACAACATTCCTCCTTGGTTATGCATGAAGCGGAAGTTCATTATGATGCCTGTGCTCATCCAAGGCCCGAAGCAACCTGGCAATGACATCGATGTGTACCTGAGACCACTTATTGATGAACTTCTCATTTTGTGGAATAAAGAAGGTGTACGTGTGTGGGATGAGTACAAACAGGAACACTTTGATCTGCGAGCATTGTTGTTCATAACAATCAATGATTGGCCTGCTCTAAGTAATCTTTCAGGACAGTCAAACAAGGGATATAATGCATGCACACACTGCTTCGGTGATATTAGAGGTGTATTCTTGAAAAAATGTCGAAAGGTCGTGTACCTTGGCCATCGTCGATTTCTTCCTGCAAATCACCCCGTAAGAAAGAAAGGTAAGCATTTTAAAGGGAAAGCAGACCACCTGACCAAGCCTCGCAACCGAACCGGTGAGGATGTACTCGATATGGTCAATGATGTGAAAGTCATCTTTGGAAAAGGACATGGAAGCCAACCTATTCCGAAAGACGCTAACGGTCACGCACCCATGTGGAAGAAAAAGTCCATATTTTGGGACCTACCCTATTGGCAAGTCCTAGAGGTCCGTAGCTCGATCGACGTGATGCACCTGACGAAGAATCTTTGTGTGAACCTGCTAGGCTTTATGGGTGTGTATGGAAAGCCTAAGGACACATTTGAAGCACGACAGGACCTGCGTTGTTTGAGAGAAAGAGACAACCTGCATCCAGAGAAGACAGATGATGGACGCCATTACTTACGTCTTGCTAGCTACACTCTAAGCAAAGAGGAGAAGGAAATCATGTTTGAATGCTTAAACAACATCAAGGTACCATCTGGATTCTCCTCGAATATAAAGGGTATTATAAATGTGATAGAGAAGAAATTCTGTAACTTAAAGTCCCATGACTGTCACGTTCTCATGACGCAATTACTTCCAGTTGCATTAAGAGGAATTCTACCTCCAAATGTACGTCTAGCCACCGTAAAGCTATGTGCATTCCTCAATGCAATTTCTCAGAAGGCAATTGATCCAACTGATCTAGCTAAACTACAGAATGATGTGGTTCAATGTCTCGTCAGCTTTGAGTTAGTGTTCCCTCCTTCCTTCTTTGATATTATGACACACCTCCTAGTTCACCTAGTCAAGGAGATTTTCACTCTCGGTCCTGTGTTCCTACACAACATGTTCCCCTTAGAGAGATTCATGGGAGTCCTAAAGAAATATGTTCATAACCGTGCTCGCCCAGAAGGAAGCATCGCCAAGGGCTATGGAACAGAAGAGGTCATTGAGTTCTGTGTTGACTTTATTCCCGACCTTGACTCGATTGGTGTTCCTGAATCGAGACATGAGGGGAGACTAAGCGGAAAGGGGACACTAGGGAGGAAAACATATATTGGTACGGATGATGATTATTTCAATAAAGCGCACTACACAGTTCTACAGAACTCCTCTTTGGTAGATCCGTATATTGAGACACACAAGGATCTCTTACGATCTGAGTTTCCAGGGAAGACTGAAGCTTGGATTACGCATAAGCACATGGAAACTTTCGGCGGTTGGTTGCGAAAAAAATGTCAAGGTGATGAGAGCATCCATGAGCAACTGTATTTATTGGCTATGCAACCATCATGGCATATCGTCACATACAAAGGGTACGAGATAAATGGGAACATATTCTACACAGTAGCCCAAGATAAAAGGAGTACCAACCAAAACAGTGGTGTCCGCATAGATGCCACAGACCCGAATGGGAATAAGCAGACATATTATGGACGCATAGATGAAATATGGGAACTAGAATATGCACCTACTTTGAAGATCCCATTGTTCAAGTGCCAATGGGTCAAGGTGACCGGAGGCGGAGTAACAGTAGACAACGAGTATGGAATGACAACAGTAGACCTTAGTAATATTGGGTACAAAGACGAACCATTCGTCCTTGCCAAGGATGTGAATCAGGTGTTCTATGTCAATGATATGTCTACCAAACCAAAAAGAGGGGAAAACGATAATGACTCAACCAAAGAGCCAAAGCGCCACATAGTTCTTTCAGGGAAAAGAGTCATCGTGGGAATTGAGGACAAGTCGGACATGTCAGAAGAATATGAAAAGGATGACCGAATTCCGCCCTTCAAAGTGAACAAAGACCCTAGCATCTTGGTAAATGATGAGGACACTCCATGGTTACGAAGCGATCATAACCAAGGGACATACGTAAAGAAGAAGTTCACTGCTGTGCCCACTTGATGATATAGTGATTTAATATAGTGTGTGTTTGAGATATTATGTAATAATTGTGAATTCAGATGTTTATTATGTAATGTTTCAAATTAAATCAATGTTTGATTTGGTGGGATTTCTCTCTCAAAAAGGTAAATTAGGATACTGAGTGATGAAAAATTAAAATATTAACGTTAAAATGATGTGAAAACAAATTTCCTGTCCAAAACCAATAATTTTAATAATTTTAATTAAACACTACATTTTTGCATTAACGAAATAATAAATATTAGTTACATTATGTTTTATAATTCTAACAAAAAATAAAAAAAGTTAGGTTATCGATTTTTCCTATGTGCAATAAACAAAAATAAAATTCATATTTTTAACAAAATAATTTTATGCCTTTTATTTAATTTACTATGTATTTAATAAAAACTATTGCATTTCTATTGTATTTAACAAGACTATTGCTTAAAACAGGCGAGAAACGAAACTGCAGGCCACCTTTACTCCCGGGTGGGAAGCCCACCCGGGAGTAAAGGTGGGCTGCAGTTTCGTGGCCCGCCAAAAAAAAGCCTTTACTCCCGGTGCGTGTTACCAACCGGGAGTAAAGGTATACCTTTACTCCCGGTTGGTAACACGCACCGGGAGTAAAGGCACCTTTACTCCCGGTTGGTAATACGCACCGGGAGTAAAGGGTTTTTACTCCCGGTTGGTGGCTGGCACCGGGAGTAATTCTCCTCTGCTATATAACCTCCAGCGCCTGGCAGATCGATCTGCTCGTCTTCTTCCTCGTCGAACACCGCCGCCCTCTTCTTCCTCGCGCCGCGTCCGTTCGCCTTCCGTGACACCGGCGCCGCCGTCTTCTTCCTCGTGCGGCCTCCACCGCGCGCGCCCGTGCCCCTCCTCCGCGCTTGCCCGTGGCCCTCCACCGCGCCCTCCTCCGCGCCCGAGGCCCTCCACCGCGCGTTGCCCCACCGCGCCGGCCCGAGGCCCTCCAGTACGTACACTGCCGAGCTTCGAGGTGATATATTCGTCGATCTCTTTGTACATTCGTCCGAGCCCTCCACTGCCGAGTTATAGATCACGTCGAAAACTACAACTTTGGTGTAAGCCATGTGTCAACGGTCGAGGTCGATTGAAAATTCCAAATTTTGAATCACAAAATCTAGAAACTAAAAATGAATATTTGGAACTCTAAATGATTTTAAATAAAAACATATCTTAAGGCAAGTTTTGAATATTTGGAACTCTAAATGACAAGTATAATTAAGGATCACCAATGAAATTACTTTAGAAATTAATTAGATCGATGTAAATCCATGGCTTGTATAATAAACACGCTATATATTATTTGGAAACAACGCTACGAACCATCCGCTAATGATCCAGCCCATCAACCGCCATATATTCATCACTATATGATATGCCATTATTTCAAGATGCAGTTTCAATAGAAGAATTTTTTCTATCTTCATAGATCAATGTTTGTTAACGAAATTTTATCCAAATATATTCATGTAGGGTCTTTTTTTTGAAGGATTTGTTGTAGGATATATAATGGTCAAATAGGAACTCAATTTTGATACCCAGTTTATAAACTAAGCGTTTTTTAGTTTATCAAAAATATCACATGTTTCTTCATTTGTGAACTTTGAATATACAGATATAATATATTAATGTTGCTAAAGTAATATGAGCATTACATATTTTTTTCCGGGAAGACTATCTTCAAACTTTATATCATAGCATCAGAGATCGCCTGTAGAAGAAGAAAATAAATTCTTATCATTTCGGAAATAGTAATGGTTATATGAGCAATAAGACACATATACTTACATTTCATAATGACTTATACTTATATTATTAACATAGAATTTTCTCATATGATGAATGACTACATGGTTGATCACATGGTACATAGGATCACAACATCACGCACCGACACCGCCCCGGCCCGCCTCACGTCGTCGTCGTCGTCAGCACGCCGGCCCGCCTCACGTCATCGTCGTCAGCACACCGGCCACCGCGCCGACACGTATATATACGTCATTTGTATTCATATGCATTTCGTCCATGCGTTTCTATGTATACGGCGGAGCACCGCCGCCCTCGTTCACCCATGTGTACAGACATATATACGGCGGAGTGGAGCACCGCCACTCTTGTCACACCGCCCTTTCTCGTGCCCTAATTCGCCCTAGTACCGACGTAGTTCGTCCTAGTGTGGCGAATTGCGTTCGTGATCGAGGGGCAAGATTTAATAATGCATATTGTTTGTAGATTTTACGCATGTAATAAGCAAAGATTTGACGTACTATATATTGGTTTTGTTTTTTGAAGCTAGATGGCCGACCCGAGAAATATGGATGAGGAGGAGTTGATGATGAATTTGATCAACACTGGCACTCAAGTTGCCGGCGATGATGGTGCTAAAAATAACGTGCAAGAGGATGTAGATGACGGTAGTCAGTACTTAGCTCTTGAACAAAATGAGCAATAACATATTGGCCAAGTATATATTTTTTATTATTAGCTATATATATATTATCATATGTCTTATGTGTGCTCATGACATTAAAAATAATGTTTATGTTTTGTAGCCCTCTGGATCGACATCAACAACTACAACGAAGAGTAAAAATGTTCGAGGTCCCAAAAAGCCATTGGAGGGTCGCTTCATCATCTCGGAGTTCAATGTGGATACAGGAGAACCGGGGGGGCGAATAAAATGAAATTTGTGCACCACTGTGGTTACCTTGTACGGGACCGGCTCCCGATTAGTACCCGTGAATGGAAGAAGAAGACCAATGCTCCTCATATCAGTTTTGTCTCCAATCGTGACAAGGCGTTAATTTAGAATGATGTCTTGGTACATTTCACGCTCCAAACAGATGATTATGATGATATAATAGATGGTGATGAATTGAAGGAGCGAGTTAGGGATTGGGCAATGAAGAAGATGGCCACCCAGTTTCAGACTTGGAAGAAACACCTATACACGACGTATGTCAAGAAGAACATAGCACCAGATTTTACTGTCCCAGGCCCGATCTCAAAGCAGAGGCCCTATTGGGATGAGTTTGTACAGTACAAGACTTCAGAAGAGGGTGTGAGTCGGGTGATAAAGAACCAACGTAATGCCCAACAGAAGACATACCACCATACCTTGGGATCAGGTGGCTACCCGACTGCCATTAAGAAGTGGAACAAAATGGAAGCAGACCTTCTTGCCAAGGGTATCAGACCAGAATCACTCGAGTGGGGAGAACGTGCAAAGAATTGGTTTTTCGCTCATGGGGGAACACTAGACCAGGAGACAGGGAAGTGCGTTTATGGCGCAAGACTGCAAGAAGCAGCAGAAAGATTATTTTATGCTCAGAGAGCTACTGCTAGTGGTGCGTTCAGGCCCAACATAGAGAAGGATGAGCTGACATACGCCATCAGGACTATTGAACATGGTGGCCGAACTAGAGGCAAAGGAAGTGTCTCGTGGGAGCATGGATTCCCTCAGGACAGACCTTCCTACAGAAGTCGCCAGAGAAAGAAGGAAGAAGAGGCACACCGGCTCCAGAGGTTGGAGGAAGCGGTGCGTGAAGCACAGGAGCGGGAAAAAAACCTTGAAGCGAGAATGCAGGAGGAAATCAAAAGGCAAGTGCAAATAGCAGTGAGTGCAAGCAAGCAGGCATCAGAGCCAGGAATCAACATTAGCCAATCTGTTCAGTTGAAAAGCAGCTGCGCTTCCACGGAGATACCAAATCAAGGGGACACAGGACTGCGCTTCCCTGTGGATGACGTCACTGAACCTTGTACAACGTGTGAGCTACACATTCTGAAGGAGAATTCCACAATCAAGGTGGCTATCGGTCTTGTTAATCCTATCGACCGAACCAAGACACCAAGGATTCATGGGAATATAATCCAAGAAGGATATGCCACCATCTAGGTAGATAAAGCTGAAAAAGGTTTTAGTGATTTGCCTCTTGACATTCCTAGAGGTGATGGCGAGAAGACTCTAGGAGAAGCGGAGAAGACATTCATTCTATGGCGCAAGCGCTACATCATCATTCCAGGGATGTCGGCTCCACCTCCTTCTGAACTACCTCACCATAGGTACGTGCGGATGAAAACACTACATCATTAATTTGTATTGGCTTAAATAATTAACAATCTGCTCATAATAATATGTCATTCCTTTTTTTGTAGCAGATCCTCCCCCAACCTAAATCCAATTGTTCAATCGCCAGATCATCATAGTGCTCTGTACGATGACATTGTGTTGGAAGACGAGGCTGCATCCACACCCTCTCCAAGGAGGTCTCCAACGCCGCAGCCGCCACCTCCAAGGAGGTCTCCAACGCCGCTGCCAACACCTCCAAGGAGGTCTCCAACACCGCTGCCAACACCTCCAAGGAGGTCTCCAACGCCTCCCCCGCCCCCGCCTACCAAGAAGCCTAGCAAGAGGCCAGCCCCTCAAACGAAGAACCAGTCCCCGCCTGCAAAGAAAGCCACCGTGAAACCAAGGGCTATTCCCAAAATAATATCTGAAGAGAAGGAAGAAGGAACTGATGCATATAAAAAAGACATGTCTAGATTCTATGACAAACTTAAAATGAATCAAGAAGCAAGGAGAAACCCAGAGAAACCGTACTTCTTCGTAGCTCCGGATATTTTAAGAAAAAAGGTGACTTCTTACCAGCATCAACAGCGGGAATCTCGTAAGTCATCCAAATCAACATTATCAGACTATGACCGCACTCTCACCAAGTCAATTGAGGCGGCACAGAAAAAGAAGCGGGCAGGGAAAGGAGTTGCCCAACTCGGACAACAAGCGCACCAATCAATCCCCCCGCTAGTTGTTGGTAATGAATATGGTTCGAATTTAGGATTAATGCATCAGGCAAACATACCTCCGGATGTCGATTTGGATCACCTTGGTGAATTTCTTGATGAGACTGGTCTCGACCTTTACCAGATGTTTGGTGATGGAAACATTGAGAGTGCGGCGGAGGTTGATATTTGGAAGAAAAAATTTGTACTAGGCCAGAGTCTATACAACCCTCAAGCCTTATCTGATCTGGGGACGCAAATGTACCTGCTAAACAAGTGGTACATGCAGGCGTCTACCAGTGGAGACTTCTGCGTTGGTGTCAGAATTAGAGACGAATATTGGTTCCATGGCGATGATGTTATGTATGTTGACTTTGCAGAATTTCATCAACTATGCCACCTGACCTCTCTGGACAAAGTTATCATTAGCTGCTATTGCCTGTAAGTAATAATTCTTTCGATCTATTATTAAACTCATCATATGTGTGTATATGCATATAAATTATCCTAACAAGTACTATATATATGCAGATTTACAATGACAGAGCTCAGAAAGGAAGGCTGCAATGAAATTGGTTTTGTTGATCCCCATATAGTATTCAAAGACCCAATTACTCCAATGACTAATTGGAAGTCTGAGTCAGAGAGTAACCTCATGAACTTCTTAGTGAACCAACGCCACAAGAAGGATATACTCTTTCCCTATAACTTCAAGTGAGTGTTAATCATGTCGATCATAGCCTTAATGGCTCATATGTTGATTCTAGTTAATTAATGAGTGTTATGCGTTATATCCTATAAACACATGCAGCAATCACTGGATATTGATGGACATCGATCTGGTGAAAAGTCACTTGATAATCTATGACTCGATGAGAAAACCACAACAAGACTACCAAGATATGATAGATATTATCCAGAGGTAATTTCGGGATCTCTAGCAACTATATATACACACAAACATGATGATTAACTATATCTGATGACGTGGCAAATTTTTTATTGGGCAGTGTTTGGAAAACCTTTATTGAGAAGCAACACATGGAAAAATGCAAAGCGCCACTGAATGTAATCCCATTGAAAGTAAGTCCCCTGAATCGCATCATCTTTATTAATTAAACATATAGCTTTCACCGGATCACCAGATTGGATGACAAATCTTTTTCTCGTAAAGTGGTGTCTGAGGCAGGAACAGGGGAACAACTACTGTGGTTACTATGTTTGCAAGTTTATCAAGGTGCTCTTCCAAAGAACTCCTACAGAGAGACTCAAAGTACGTTAAAAATACACTATATATTCATTTAATTATTATTATTGATTGTGTTACTATGTCTTTATATATATATATGTACATATATTAATTTATTTTCCTTTAATTCAAACCTGTAGACTCGATGGTTGGAGGAAAAGGTCATACGGCAAGACCAAATCAAAGCAATTCAAGAGTCTATAGCCGGATTTTTTAATGAGCAGGTCATCGATTCCAAGGGCGAGTTCTACTTCGACCCAACACTGCCATTGAAGCCAAGCTAGAGGATGAGAAGAAACTTGTTATGTCACAACAACTATAATGCAATCTTTTGTAATATATGCACATGAAATAATATAATGTAAAATACACATATGCATGCATGCATGTAAATATATATATGATGCATGCATATATATATATATATATATATATATATATATATATATATATATATATATATATATATATATATATATATATATATATATATATATATATATATATATATATATTTCTATGCTTGAATTGTGTGATTTAATACGTTCATTGTGCTTGAACCGAAACATACTATATGCGCGTATAAATGTATAATTAGCAGCGTACAATACGACTTCGAAAACCTATTTTGAAAAGAAAACAAAAAAATGAAAAGAAAAGAAAAAAGAAAAAAACCTTTAGTCCCGGTTCGTATTACCAACCGGGACTAAAGGTGCCGGCCATCGTGGCATGTCAGGAGGCACCTTTAGTCCCGGTTGGTGTTACCCACCGGGACTAAAGGTCCTCCTTTAGTCCCGGTTCCTGACCCGGGACTAAAGGACCCCCCCTTTAGTCCCGGATGCTTGCTCCCGGGTGGGGAACCAGGACTAGAGGGGGTTCCCCACCGGGAGTAAAGCTCGGTTCTCTACCAGTGAGTCCCAGTTGGTATTACCAACCGGGACTAAAGGTTTCTTTTTTTTTGTTTCTATTTTCAATTGATGATTCATTTTGGTTTTCGAATAGGTTTTCGAATATGCATTCTACGCTGCTAGTAATATACGTATTCTACACGTTTATAATGTTCGAACATTTTGTACAAACTAAAGTATGAAACTAACGTATATATTACATGCATATACATATATTGTACGTTATTTTATGTACATATAATAAAGCTTGCATTGTATATTATATCATATCATTGGGACAATAAATTCATTCCATCTGGTTTGGCTTCCATGTTTCGTTGACGTCATTGTAGAACTCGCCGGCGGGTTGAGGACCTGGTCATTAAGAAATCCTGCTATGGTCTCTTGAATTGCTTTCAGTTGGTCACATCGTATGACTTTTTCCTTCAGCCATAGAGTCTTCAATAAAAGTTAAAGAAAAAGTATTAATATATATATGTGTTGGTCACGTGATTACTTATATATATAAGCAACAAAAGAAATTGTGAATATATGAATATATTTATATAACGTACTTTAAGGATCTCTTCAGGAGTTCTTTTTGCGTACACCATGATGAACTCGCAAACATAGTATCCGCAGTAGTTGTTCCCCTGTTCTTGCCTCAGAACCCACTTTTACGAGAAAAAAGATCCGGTGAATTGAAAGCATGCATGGTGTTAATTGAATTATATATATATATATATATATATATATATATATATATATATATATATATATATAGAACTACTACTCTGTAGCTGGCTACAAAATAACTTATTCTGTAGCCACTTTGAGTTACGATAATTACTATATTAATTTATGAGATTATAATAACTCCTTACTAAGTGGTTTACTATAACGTTATGGTAAATATCCCCGTGTGTTATAGTAACCCAACTATAGTAAATATATATTGACATTATGGTAAATTAGTATATAAAATTATGGTAAATAGAGGTGGCTACAGAATAACTTATTCTGTAGCTGGCTACTGAATAGCCTCTCCCTATATATATATATATATATATATATATATATATATATATATATATATATAAATGTAGCTAGTACTTACTTTGTGTGCGATTACATCCAGTGGCGCTTTGCAATATTTTATATGGTATTCCTCAATGAAACTTTTCCAAACACTGTGTCCAATAAAATAAAAAATTAATTTGGCCTTTAATAATTGTTGTAGTTAAGAGATCGGGGTATATATAGTTACTAGAGAGATCAAATTACCCTTGGATAATATATATCATGTCTTGGTACTCTGTTTGCTCTTTTCTTAACGAGTCTAAGATGCTCAACCGACTATTGGCCATATCGATGACCATCAATATCCAATAATTGATGCATATGTTTTTATACACAAATATGATCGACATTAACTAGAGTCAACATATATATATATGGGAGATAGCTTAGCTAGTAAGCAAATAATTGAACAAATGTCCATATAATCGACATTAATTATTTAACACTCACTTGAAGTTGTAGGGGAAGAGTATGTTCTTGTTTTGTTGGTTCACTAAGAACCTCATAAGATTTTTCTCGAGTTTAGCTTTCCATTGAGGCGGGGGTTAGGGTGTTTGAATACGACATTTGGATCAATGAAACCAACATCATTATCCTTTCTCTTTCTGAGTTCTGTCATCTCATATCTGCATATATAAAAATATAGTGTGAGGATATATATAATTTATATATATACATGTAGCTTTATATATATATACACACTTTAATAGTAGAAAATAATCACACTTACAGACAATAGCAGCTAATGAGATTTTTGTCGAGAGAGTCCAGGTGGCATAGTTGGTGTAATTCTACAAACTCGACATATATAACATAATCGCCATGGAAGTAAGTTGGTTTCTAACTCTGACAGGAACAAAGGCCTCTCCCCGTTCACATGCCGTCATGTACTACTTGTTTAGCAGGTACATTTGCGTACCCAGTTTACCTAAGGCCTCAGGGTTGTATAGACTCTTTCCATGTTCAAATTTCTTTCAAGGATCCACTTTCGAAGCAGATGGTCCTTCAGCGAGCACTTGAGCAAAGTCCAAACCAGTTTCCTTGTAAAACCGAGACAGCTCCTCAAAATCGACGTCTAAGTCTAAGTTTGAACCATATTCATTATGAACGACAAGAAGGGGGACTGATTGTTGCGATTGTTGTCTGAGTTGTGCAACACCTTTCCCTGGTCTAGTCTTTTTCTGCGCCACCTCAAATGACTTGGTGAGAGAGCGGTCGTAGTCCGATTTTGGCAAGGTCTTTTGAGATTCTCGCTTTTTCTGGTCCACCTTCTTTGTTACAAGATCTGGAGGTAGGTAGAAGTACAGTGTCTCCGGGTTCTCCCTCGCTTCTCGTTGCTTTTTCATTTTTTCGAAGAAACTGTCCACATCTTTTTGTACTACAGCATTTAATTTCTTTTCACTTTTCTCGTAAGATAGTTTTTGAGGAATAACTGGATTAGATGATGCTTTCTTCTTTACCGGCTGGTGGGCCAACGGCTTCGTTTGTGGGATGGACCTCTTAGGAGCTGGCTTCTTCTTAGTCATCAAGGGAGGCGGGGAAGCTGTTGGAGACCTCCTTGGAGGCGTTGGAGACCTCCTTGGAGGTGGCGGCGGTGGCGGCATTGCCACCTGATTTCTCAGAGCACTATGATGGTCTGGAGATTGGATAATTAGACTTAGGTTGGCGGAGACCCTACTGTGTGAGTACAAAAAAGAATAATTAGGTATAAAAAATTATTATTTTTAATCATGCATGTCAATAGAAAATTAGTAAAAATTTTTTATTCACTTTTGTCCGCACCTATTGTCTGGCAATTGAGGAAGCGGCGGTGGACTAGAGACCCCGGGAATAATGATGTAGCGCTTGCGCCATAGTATGAATGTCTTCTCTGCTTCTCCTAGAGTGTTCTCCCCATCACCTCCTGGAATGTCAAGAGCCAGATCACTAAAACCTTTATTAACTCTATCCACTGAGACACTAACATATTTAGGTGGTATTATTGCCCCTTGGATTCTTGGGGTCTTGGTAGGATCTGGAGGAGAAAAAACACCGAGAGCCACCATAATTGTGGCATTCTCTTTTGGAATATGTAGCTCACATGATGTAAACAGTGCAGTGATGTCATCCACAGGAAAACATAGCATTGCGTCATCTTGATTTGGCAACTTTGTGGAAGCGCGGTTGCTTTTCAACTGATCAGGGGGCTAATATTAATGTTGATTCTTGGATCTAATGCCTGCCTTTGGGCACTCATTGCTATTTGCACTTGCTTTATGATTTTGTCCAGCATTCTAGCTTGCATGTTTTTTTCGCGCTCTTGTGCTTGAAGCAACGCCTCCCGTGACTCACGAACATATTCCTCCAACCTGCTGATCCGCGCTGCTTCCTCATCCTTCCTTCTCTGCTAGCTTCTATAGGTATCTCTGTCGTTAGGGAAACCATGCTCCCAAGAAATATTCTATCCTAAACCTCTTGTTTGGCCACTGTGTTCAGCAGTCCCGATGGCATACGTCAGTTCATCCTTCTCTCTATTGGGCCTGAACGCACCAATAGCTTTATCTTGTAGAGCATAAGATAATCTTTGTGTTGCTCTTTTGAGTTTTGGGCCATGACCCAGCTTCCTGGTCTCTAGGTCCAGTCTTCCCCCATGAGCAAAAAACTAATTCTTCACGCGTTTGGGCCAATTGAGTGATTCTGGTGTGATACCCTTGGCAAGAATATCCGCTTCCATTTTTTCCCACTTGGGAATGGCAGTCGCGTAGCCACCAGATCCCATGCCATGGTGGTATACCTTTTGTCGGACATTCTCTTGGTTCCTTCTCACCCGTTCCTCACCCTCTTCTGATGTCTTGTACTGTACAAAATCATTCCAGTAGGGCCTCAACTTCGCGAGCAGGCCCCTAGTATTGAAATTGGGCGTTAGGTTCTTCTTGACGTATTTTGTGTATAGGGATTTCTTCCAAGTCTAGAATTGTGTGGTCATCTTCTTCATAGTCCACTTTCGAACTAGCTCCTTCAATTCATCATCGTTGATATCATCATAATCATCCGCTTGCAATGTGAAATGTTGAAGGATATCATCCCAAATTAAATTCTTATTAAGATCATAGACAAAACTAACATGAGGCTCGTTGATCTTTTGCTTCCATTCACATACACTGATCGGAAGTATATCCCTTACAAGGTACCCACAGTGTTGCACGAATTCCTTTGCATGTGGACCAAGTGGTTCGCCTGTCTCGATATTGAATTCCGATATTATGTAGCGCCCCTCTAATGGCTTTTTCGGTCCTCGAATATTTTTGCTTTTCGCCGTTGTGGTCATCGATCCAGAGGGCCACGTATAAAAAAAGAATAAATAAATATCATATGTACACATAATAGATGATAAATATTCAAATATATATATACAATATTCAAATATATATATATATATAAATATATATACCTCACTAGTATTTTCTTGCACAATATTTTCTTGGTTATCTTCAAGAGCCAGGTATTGACTCCCGTCATCTACATCCTGCTGGTCACCATCAACAAATTGAGTGCCGATGTTGATAATATTCATCATTTCTTCATCCATGTTGTCTCTCGGGGCAGTCATCTAGCTTTTACTCCGCTAGATATATCTATAAAAAACATGTTTCAATAAATAACCATCCGTACTAGTTGACCTTGCTTACGTGATCATCTCGGCCAGCATTTCTCCACCGGATGGCACCGTACTTGGCCAAGAAGAGCTCTGATTCCACGAGGAAGGGAACACAGTCTTCCACGACCGTTGCCGCTCTCCCTCATAGAATTAAAGCTCCTCCATGACGTCCGTTACCGCTCGGTAGAGAGCATGCTTGTCGAGATGAACACGGTCCACAAATTCAACTAATACGGATTTTCTACAATTTTCTAACTATTTTCTAAGTTTTTCATTTCATGAAAAAATTAATTCTAAAAAATAAAAGGCATGATTTCTAAGTATTTCATTTTATGGAAAAAATAATTCTAAGTGACCTGCTCGATATCGGCGAGCTCGCGGGTGTTTAGGTTGCCGAGGATAGTAACATTTGTAGATGACATTTGTAGGTCTAAAGTTATCAAATATCCATCAAATTATAGCTCAAAAACATGTTTCAATAAATAACCATCCGTACTTGTTGACCTTGCTTACGTGATCATCTCGGCGAGCATTTCTCCACCGGACGGCACCGTACTTAGCCAAGGAAGAGCTCTGATTCTACGAGGAAGGGAACACGGTCTTCCACGACTGTTGCCGCTCTCCCTCGTAGAATCAAAGCTCCTCCTTGACATCTGTTACCGCTCGACAGAGAACATGCTCACCGAGATGAACACGGTCCACAAATTCAACTAATACGAATTTTCTACAATTTTCTAACTATTTTCTAAGTTTTTCATTTCATGGAAAAATTAATTCTAAAAAATAAAAGGCATGATTTCTAAGTATTTCATTTCATGGAAAAAATAATTCTAAATGACCTGCTCGATATCGACGAGCTCGCGGGCGTTTAGGTTGCCGAGGATAGTAACATTTGTAGATGACATTTGTAGGTCTAAAGTTATCAAATATCCATCAAATTATAGCTCAAAAACATGTTTCACTAAATAACCATCCGTACTAGTTAACCTTGCTTACGTGATCATCTCGGCGAGCATTTCTTCACTGGACGACACCGTACTTGGCCAAGTAAGAGCTCCGATTCTACGAGGAAGGAAACACGGTCTTCCACGACCGTTGCCGCTCTCCCTCGTAGAATCAAAGCTCCTCCTTGACGTCTGTTACCACTCGGCAGAGAACATGCTCGCCGAGCTGAACATGGTCCGCAACTTCAACTAGTACGGATTTTCTATAATTTTATAACTATTTTCTAAGTTTTTCATTTCATAAAAAGTTAAAATAAAATGTTTAGTCGTGGAGTCCATAGAAACGACCATATTTTGACCTAGCAATGCATTGTCAATTGTCATTGCGTTGCATTACACCCCAGACCGCAGCAACACAACGAAAACTATCAGGTCGGCTGTTCGGGCTCCGATTCTATGAACGAAGTGCACAAGACAGCAATGCAACCGCAAAACCATGACCAACAAAGCTAAACGACGACTAACGCCTTCCTGGCGCTCCCGATGGAAACGAGCCACACCACTGGGCACCGCAGCCGCGTGGAGTCAGCAGCACGAGTTCTCTGCCGTCTCGCACGTCGTGTTTTCAAGTGTTATAGAAACTCAAACATACAATGCTACTGACAGGCACATACAAGAGAAACTAATTACAACATAAAATCATTCCTTGGTTCGGTATGCAGCACGTCTGAATGAAGGAAGCACATACAAGGCTCGGTCGCACTCCAGTGAGGCAGCGCATGTGGGGAAGGCTCGGGCGAGCTCCGATGAGGCAGCGTGGGGAAGGCTCGGCCGCCCTTCGGTGAGGCAGCGTGCGCGGGGAAGGCTCGGGCGAGCTTTGGTGAGGCAGCGTGGGGGAAGGCTTGGTGTGCTCCGGTGAGCATGAGCGAGGTGGGGGCCGGGGACGAGGACGACGCGCGCTCCAGCGAGGATGAGCGAGGCACGCTGGCCGGCCGGAGAAGAGGCGCGCTGACGAGGCGAGGCTAGGGTGGTCACCTAGGAGCGGCGGCACTGCTGGATCGATTTGGTGGAGAAGATGAGGCGACGGCATGACAGAGACAGAGAGGAAGAGAACTAGGGCGTGGTTTATAAAGGGATACCTTTAGTCCCGGTTGGAGCTACCAACTGGGACTAAAGACTTTTTAGTCTTGGGCTATTATTAGAACCGGGACTAAAGGTCTGAGCTTTAGTCCCGGGTGTACCCACGACCTGGGAGTAAAGGGCATTTGGGCGGGCCGCAGAAACTGTAGCTCTACCTTTAGTCCCGGGTGGTTGATCCACCTAGGAGTAAAGGGGGATCTGTCCCGGCTAGTGGATACACTCGGGACTAAAGCTCAACCTTTAGTCCCGGATGGTTGATCCACTCGGGAGTAAAGGGGGAGCTGCAGTTGGCTTTCTCCAATTACCATAAGTTTTTTCCTTTTTTATATATTTCTTTTATATAAATATGCAGAGAGTTATTAATTGCCTAATAAATAAAATATTATCCAAAAAATTTATAAAAAAATCTTGGACTTGGTTTTGCATTATTATACGCAACAAAAATTTGTAAACCAAACTCTTTTGTTTTACTGTATAAATATTTGACATAGTGTAAATAATAATTACAATTTACACCATGCAAAAATATACTATTTAATTAAAATCATTAAAACTATTGTTTTTCGATAGGAAATTAGTTTTCACATCTTCTTAACGTTCATCATTTGGTTTTTCATCACACATTCTCTACGGGAAATCCACCGTCTAGCATAAAATTCATTTAAACCGTAGAAAATATGAAAACACGACAAAAAAGTCTGAAGTCACAATTATTACATAATAGGTCTAATACATCACTATATATATCAAGCGGGCACAGTAGTGAACTTCTTCTTAACATATATCCCTTGGTTATGATCGTGCCATAACCATGGAGTGTCATCATTTAGCTGGATGCTTGAGTCTTTGTTCACTGTGAAGGGTGGAATTTGGTCATCCTTTTCATAATCTTCTGATATGTCTAACTTGTCTTCAATTCCGATGATGTTTCTTCTCCCTAAAAGAACTATGTGGCGCTTTGGCTCATTGATTGGGTCGTTGTTGTTTTTCCCTCTCTTCAGTTTTATAGCCATGTCCTTGACATAGAACACCTGATTCACATCCTTGGCAAGGATGAACGGTTCATCTTTGTACCCAATATTGTTGAGGTCCACGGTTGTCATTCCATACTGGTTGTCGACTGCTACCCCACCTCCAGTCGCCTTTACCCATTGGCACTTGAACAAAGGTACCTTAAAAGTAGGTGCATAGTTTAGTTCCTATATCTCCTCTATGCGGCCATAATATGTTTGCTTATTTCCATTAGGGTCGGTGGCATCTATGCGGACACCACTGTTTTGGTTGGTGCTCCTTTTATCTTGGGCTACTGTGTAAAATATATTCCCATTTATCTCATACCCTTTGTATGTGAGGATATGCCACGATGGCTGCCTAGCCAACAAATAAAGTTGCTCATCAATACTCTCATCACCCTGACATTCTTTTCGCAACCAGTCGCTAAAAGTTTCCACGTGCTAACGCGTAATCCAAGCTTCAAACTTCCCTTGAAACTCGGATCGGAGCAACTCTTTATGTGTCTCGATATACGGATCCACCAAAGAGGAGTTTTGTAGAACTGTGTAGTGTGCTTTATTAAAATAATTGTCCTGCATATCAATATATGGTTTCTTCCCTAGTGTCCCCTTTCCACTTAGTCTCCCCTCGTGTCACAATTCAGGTGCACCAATCGGGTCAAGGTCGGGAATAAAGTTAACACAAAACTCAATGACCTACTCTGTTCCATAGCCCTTGGCGATGCTTTGTTCTAGTCGAGCATGGTTGTGAACATATTTCTTTAGGACTCCCATGAACCTCTCAAAGGGGAACATGTTGTGCAGGAACACAGGACCGAGAATGCTAATCTCCTTGACTAGGTGAACTAAGAGGTGTGTCATGATATTAAAGAAGGAAGAAGGGAACACCAACTCAAAGCTGATAAGACATTGAACCACATCATTTTGTAGTTTAGCTAGATCCATTGGATCGATTGCCTTTTGAGAAATTGCATTTAGGAATGCACATAGCTTCATGGTGGCTAGACATACATTTGAAGGTAGAAATCCTCTTAATGCAACAGGAAGCAATTGTGTCATGAGCACGTGGCAGTCATGGGACTTTAAGTTTAGAAATTTCTTCTCTGGCACATTTATTATACTCTTTATATTCGAGAAGAATCCAGATGGTACCTTGATGCTTGCTAGGCATTCAAACATGCTTTTCTTCTCTTCTTTGCTAAGAGTGTAGCTAGCAGGACTTAAGTAATGGCGTCCATCATCTGTCTTCTCTGGATGTAGGTTGTCTCGTTCTTTCAAACACCGCAGGTCCTGTCGTGCTTTAAGTGTGTCCTTAGGCTTCCCATACAAACCCATGAAGCCTAGCAGGTTCACACAAAGATTCTTCGTCAGGTGCATCATATCGATCGTGCTACGGCCCTCTAGGACTTGCCAATAGGGTAGCTCCCAAAATATAGACTTCTTCTTCCACTTGGGTGCGTGACCGTCGGCGTCATTCAGAATAGGTTTGCTGCCATGTGCCTTTCCAAATAGTACTTTCACATCCTTGACCATATTGAGTACATCCTCACCAGTTTGGTTGCCTGGCTTGGTCTGGTGGTCTGCCTTACCTTTAAAATGCTTACCTTTCTTTCTTAGGGGGGTGATTTGCAGGAAGAAATCGACGATGGCCAAGGTACTTGACCTTTCAACATTTTTTCAAGAATATACCTTTAATGTCATCGAAATAGTGCGTGCACGCATTATATCCCTTATTTGATTGTCCTGAAAGATTACTTAGAGCAGGCCAATCATTGATTGTTACAAACAACAATGCTCACAGGTCAAAGTGCTCCTGTTTGTGTTCATCCCACACACGTACACCTGGTCTATTCCACAAAAGTAGAAGTTCTTCAACTAGTGGCCTCAGGTACACATTGATGTCGTTGCTAGGTTGCCTTGGGTCTTGGATGAGCACTAGCATCATAATAAACTTACGCTTCATGCATAACTAGGGAGGAAGGTTGTAGATACATAGAGTAATAGGCCAAGTGCTATGACTACTGCTCTACTCCCCGAAAGGATTCATACCATCCGTACTTAAAGCAAACCTTAAGTTTCTTGCGTCATTTGCAAACTCCAGGAATTCTCTATCGATTGCTCTCTACTGGGACCCATCAGCAGGGTGTCTCAACATATTGTCTACCTTACGGTCTTCTTTGTGCCATCGCAACAATTTTGCATGGTCTTTGTTTCTGAGCAGACGTTTCAAGCGTGGTATTATAGGAGCATACCACATAATCTTGGCAGGGATTTTCTTCGTGGGACGTTTGCCCTCAACATCACCAGGGTCATCTCGCTTGATCTTATATCGCGATGCATGATATACCGGGCATGCATCTAACTTCTCGTACTCCTCGTTACGGTAGAGGATGCAGTCATTAAGACATGCATGTATCTTCTAGATTTCTAATCCCAAAGGGTAGACTACATGTTTTGCTTCATACGTAGTGGCGGGTAATTTGTTATCCTTCGGAAGCATCTTCTTTTGGATTTTCAGTAACTCCCCAAATCCCTTGTCAGATACACCATTCTTTGCCTTACATTACAGCAATTCCAGTGTGGTACCCCACTTTTTCTGCTCCGCATCACAAGTTGGGTATAGCAATTTCTTGTGATCCTCTAGCATGCGCTCGAACTTGATCTTCTCCTTTTCACTTTCGTATTCTCTTTGTGCATCACGAATGGCCTGACCAAGATCATCAGTGGGCTCATCTTCTGTCCCTACCTCTTCTTCAGCTTTCCGCATTGCAGTATCATTGAAGGCCCCATATTCAGCAATAATATAATCATAGTCCCATTGTTCTTCTTCATCTTCTTCCATTACAACCCCGGTTTCTACGTGCTTCGTCCAACAAATATAGTTTGGCATGAAACCCGACTTCAACAAGTGTGAATGAAGACTCCTTCAGCTAGCATATTCCTTCAAATTCTTACATATGGCACATGGGCAGCACATGAAACCATCGCGTTTATTTGCCTCGGCCACACGTAAGAAAGAATGCATGCCCTCAATGAACTCTTGGGAGCGGCGATCAGCATTGTACATCCAATGACGTCTCATCTGCATTACATGACATACATACCATATTAAAACCTAGAACATAATTAGTTAATTATACGACATGCATGCCACCACACAAGGTATTAATTTATGAAAGTCTTGCTACAATGTAGACAATCCCAACTATCACTAAAAAAACTAAAGCTAAAATGCACTTCAGCAGCATAAGGATTTCGCGACCAATCCCAACTAAAATAGACAGATCATGCATTTGTTCAACATCTATGGGCTTCTTCTGTAGGATCGCTATCTCATCGGCCACCGTAACCGCCTGTGCAAGAGAGTTTTGCACGTGTTCAACATACTCTTCCTCCTAGTACTAGCCTGAACATCCATTGCCATCCCACTGAAATTAAAACAAAAAATTAGAACTTTAATCACAATCATCATGAAAATAAGTATAAATTAACCATAATCATCAAATATGACAAAATAACTCACATTGTGATCCGGACACTTGTAGAAGATACGGTCCTTGTTGGGACACTCCTTCCTCACCCGGTACTCCATCACAATCTTCTCCTCACACTTGTCGCATGCAATGAGAGGGAGATCCGGCCTCAGTCGCTTTGTAACCCGATGAGAGGCCAAGGACCCAGAAGCAGTTGACATCTACTCTCTATATTCATTTTTAATATAATATAAATTTCTCATTTTATAAACAAATAAAATTAAAAAAACTCTAAAATTCTCTATATCTCTAAAGCATGAAGTGTGCTATGCATGCTAGAAATGAAAGCTCAATACTAGGTTTGAATAACTACTTTAACCTTCCTTCATCCAAATATGCAAACTTTAAAATGATTTTGAGCTTAAATGGCTTACAAATAAAAAAATCTAACATAAAAAAACCACATATATCTAGTCCATAAAATGAAATAAGCTACTGATGAAACATGAGAGTATAAAGTTGGTAACCTTTAGAACCGAAGAATCGATGGAGGAATGGAAGAAATCTTGTGATCACCGGTGATGAGGAAGAAGAGAGGCTGGCGACGAAGCAAGAACACTAAGCTCGAAGTGGCTCGGGCTCGGGGAGGAACAAGGGGTATATAGGAGGGGACCTTTAGTCCCGGTTGTATACAGAAACCGAGACTAAATGTCTCTTTCTAGTCCCGGACGGAGCCTCCAGCCGGGAGTAGACTTTTACTTCCGGTTGGAGGTACAAATTGGGAGTAAAAGTGAACCTTTAGTCCCGGTTGGTACCTTCAACCGGGACTAAAGGTCCCCTCCAACAAAAGCCTAGTGCAGTAGCCATTGGGCAGGGACCTTTAGTCCCGGTTGGAGCTACCAACCGAGACTAAAGGTTTCTCTAGTCCCGGGCGCGAAAAATATCGGGATTACAGCCAAATTTCGAAGTGGATCAAAGATCGTTTCTCTACAGGTGATGGATACAAAAGACTGTTGAAACAACAACTGAATTGAATTGATGCAATAAGCTAAGGATCGGAACTCACCGTCTCCGTGCCCTCTCCTTTGCCGTTGCCGCCAAGGGCCGGTGGTGTGCAGCTTCCCGCTCTGGTCACGGTAGGAGAAGAGATCTAGTCGATGACCTTGCCCCAGCGGATGGTGATGCTCTGCAGCCGCTGCGGCGCCACGATGAGGTCGTAGGTGCTGCTGCCGTCGCCGCCCCACGTCCCAAGCTTCACCACCGAGCTCTGCCGGTAGGACACAGAGGAAAATGAGCAGAGATTATGTTTGGTTGATTTGCGTCGTCAGCTCGAGTAGTAGTGATGCGATCATCTGAGTCTGATCGATACTTAAGAGCTAGCAAGAGGAGAGGGAGAGGAACAATTGAGGGACCATGTCGTCGTCGCGAGCTCACGTCGCCGCTGCCGCAATAGAACTGAACAAGACCAGGGAGGAGGGAATAGGGATGTAGTATTGCAGGTACAAGATTGTAGGCGTGATATGGAGTTCCATATATTACATTATTATTATACATATAATAACACTACTATAGAATGGACTTGTTGTCCCGGGCGGTAACGGCCTTTAGTCCCGGTTACCGCGCCGGGACAACGATCCCGGGACTAAAGGTGCCACCTTTAGTCCCGGGTCATCGAGCCAGGACTAAAAAGGGACCTTTAGTCCCGGTTGGTGTTACCAACCGGGACTAAAGGCCCTCCAGCCGAGCAAACGTGGCCGCACCCTTTAGTCCCGGTTGGTAACCCCAACCGAGACTAAAGGTTCCTTTTCTTTTTCTTTTTTTTAATTTGTTTTCAGTTCAGTTACACATATTTGTTTAATATATAATATGTTTTTATGTACGTATTCTACGCTGCTAATATAAATATACGCACGCATATAATTACATCTAATTCTCATCTCGAGCATTATTATATTCGAATAAAGTATGAACCTATATATATTATATATATATATGTATATATACAACACTTTCATAATCTTGTTCTCGAAAATAACAATATCAATAAATATTTAATTTACATTATTTATTCCTTAGGATCAAAGTAGAACTCGTCGTTGGGATTTAGCACTTTTTCTAGAAGATATCCTGCTATTGACTCTTGAACTGCTTTTAGATGGTCTTTTTGCATGACCCTTCGTTTCAACCATTCAGTCTTGCATTTGAAATAAAAGAAAAAGTATTAATACATACATATATATATATATTCATTTAAAAATAAATAAAAAATTGATATATACGTACTCTGAGGACATCTTTAGGAGTTCTTCTTATGTGCGTAGTGATAAATTCACAAACATAGTATCCACGCAAGTTATTACCTGGTTCCTACCGCAAACACCACTGTATGAAAAGAAGATTATTCTCATCATCTCACACATAAATTGAAGTACGATATAGTAATTAAATACGTGGGGAAGTGTATATAGTACAACTTACTGGTATTTCAACTACATTAAGTGGTGCCTTGCAATCCTTGCGATGTTGCCGAATAAACTCTTTCCAAACCCTATGCGACCAATAATGTACGATCGTTAATAAATTATGGCAAAGTCTATTCAATAATAGTTGTGCGCGAGAGATCGAAATTATCCCTGGATAATGTCTATCATATCTTGGTATAGTGCCCGCTCTTTTCTCAACGAGTCAAAGATTACTAACCGACTTGAGTTTAACTCAATGACAATGAGTATCTAGTGAAACCTGCATTGGTTTATACACACATGTACATGCATATAAGTTGTATTGATTTTACATAAAATGTGTAGACTACATTATTATTAACACTTACTCAAAGTTGTATGGGAAAAGTATTGTTGTCTTGTCGTGCTGCTTCACGAAGAACATCATGATATTCTCCTATGCTTCAGATACCCACCGCTCCTTGACAATAATACCAGTTTTGAATACGATATAAGGATCAATGAAGCCAACACTGGTGTCTTGTATTCTTTGGAGCTCTGACATCTGGAATCTGTATATAAATCTAAGTTACATGTGAGGATAATTATATACACGTATGCATGGAAGTGAGTTTATTAAATAAAAGTAAGAATCACTTACAAACAAAAGGAGCTAATGATTGATTTGTCCAGAGCGTCCAAGTGGAATAGTTGATGCAATTCTTCAAAACTAATATGTAAGATGTCATCGCCACGGAAGTAATGATGGTCTCTAAATCTGACAAAGATCCACTGCTCACCCCTGCCACACGCCTGCATGTACCACTTGTTGAGCAAGTACATTTGCGTACCCAATTCATTCAGAGCCACAGGGTTGTACAGACTTTTGCCATATTTATAAGTCTTCCAGGTATCAACTTCCAGGTTCTGGATTGGAGCTTTGCCTATCAATTGATCCAAGGTTAAACCAGTATCTTTAAAAAAGCATTAAGGGTTTGAACCGACACTTCTCCAGAGTTGTCTAGTCGATAGACTTCTATATTGGAACCATATTCATTAGCAACAATAAGATTTTGCATTGGTTGCTTCTGTTGTCCGAGCTATGGGACATCCTTCCCTGATGCTCTTTTCCTTTTCTTACTTGCATCATGTGACTTCACGAGGGAGCGGTCATAGTCTGATAGTGGCGAAGGCTTATGAAGTTCAATCATCTTTTTCTTGTGAGCATCGACCTTTTGCCTCAGCACCTCTCGTGGTAGGTAAAAGTACGGCTTCTCCTTAAGCTTCGCTTGACTCTTGTTTTTGGTATCTATAAAAAAATCTTTCATTTTTTTGTCTTTTTCAGCTGCTATTTGCTTATCAGTCTTTTCAGGAAGTATTTCTTGAGAAATAACTCTTTTTATCAGGGTCTTCTTTGCCGTCGGGACCTTAGACGTCTTTGTAGTGCGTCGCTGTGGAGGGGGTGGGGGCGGTGTTGGAGACCGGCGTAGAGGCGATGTGGCCGGTGTTGGTGGAGATCGGCGTGGAGGCATTGGAGATCATTGTGGAGGCGGTGGGGCCGGTGTAGGAGTTGGAGATCATTGTGGAGGCGATGGGGCCGGTGTAGGAGTTGGCGATCGCCATGGGGATGAAGTCGTCTTGCCCCCCGCGACGCTGTGATGAGATGGGGAATGGATGATTAGGCTAGGCTGGGGGGAGACCCTGCTACAAAAACAAGTTGTGTGTCAATTATTTTTGAAGCCAATAGAAAATTAATGGAAAATAATATTTCATTCACTTTCATTTGTACCTAGGGTGAGGTAGGAGAAGCGGTGGCGCCCCAGGAATGATGATGAAGCGTTTGCGCCATTGAATAAATGTCTTCTCTGCTTCTCCTAGTGTCTTCTCCCCATCACCGCCTTCAATGTCAAGAGGAACATTGCTGTAACCTTTGAGCACTCTATCGACCGAGATGCTAGCATATCCAGGTTGAATAATTGACCCATGGATTCTTGGTGTCTTCGTTCGGTCTATTGGAGATACAACCCCAACAGCCACCATGATTGATGCATTATTACCATCTAGAATGTGCAGCTCACATGTTGTTAGAGGCTCGGTAATGTCATCAATAGGGAAGCCAACCTAGCGTCGTCTTGAATAACTGGCAGCTCCGTAGAAGCACAACTGCTTTTCATCTAACCAACGGGGCTAATGGTGGCTCCCGACGTTGATTGCGATTGCATTTGACTCATTGCTAGCTACACTTGCCTCTTGATCTCCTCCTGCATTCTTGCCTCAAGAGATTTTTCTTGTTCAAGTGATTCAAGCAATGCTTGTCGTGACTCATCAACAAATTGCTCCAATGCATGGATTCGTTCTGCCTCCTTATCCTTCTTTCTCTGGCGGCTTCTGTAGGTATCCTTGTCTGCTGGGAATGCGTGTAGCCACGGAACCGCCCCATAGCTTCTTGTTCGACCACCGTGTTCAGGATTCTCTAGGGCATATGTCAATTCATCCTTCTCTCTGTTGGGCTTGAAAACACCACTATCAGCTTCTTCCCTAGCATGAGCTAGTCTCTGTGTTGCTCTCTCAATTTTTTGGCCAAAAATTAGCTTGCCAGTGTCTGGGTCTAGGCTTCCCCCATGAGTGTAGAACCAATTCTTCGCGCATTGAGGCTAGTTCTTCTCTATTGTTTCAGGTATGATTCCCTTGGCAGTAATCTCTGCTTCAAGGTTCTGCCACTTGGGAATAGCACTCCTATAACCACCTGATCCCATGCAATGATGGTATTGCTTCTGTCGGGCATTCTGTCGATTCCTCATCACATGTTCCTCACTGTCTTGAGATGTCTTGTATTCTACGAAGGCATCTCAATGGGACTTCAACTTGACAAAAGCCTTAGCATTGAAATTCGGCGTAGCATTCTTCAAGATAAACTTTTTATACAATGTCTTCTTCCAACTCTGGAACAATGTTGCCATCTTCTTCATTGTCCAATCCCTCACTAGCTCCTTCAAAGCATCATCTGCTTGTAATGTGAAATGCTGAGTGATATCTCTCCAAGCTAGGTTCTTGTCACGATCAGATACAAAACTAACATTAGGAGCGGATATCTTCTGCTTCCATTCATGAGCACTAACTGGGATCCTATCCCTTATAATGAACCCACATTGATTGACATATGTCTGAGCATGTGGTCCCAATGGTTTGCCGGTGTCGGTGTCGAATTCTGATATTATGAAACGGCCCTCTAATGGCTTTTTTGGCCCTCGGACTTTTCTACTTTTGTCGGTGGTTGATGTAGATCCAGAGACTGGCTACATGAGTAAAAACATAATGATTAACAACAAATATACATACGCATGCATCTATAAGAGATGATAGATAATCGAATATACCTCGCCAGTATTTTCTTGTGCGACAATTTGTTGATCTTCAACCACCGGCATATTCAGGATATCCTCATAATCAGCAAAGTACTGACTCGTGTCATCTACATCCACATTGGTGCCGGCGTTGATAATATCCGCCATTATGTCATCACTCAAGTTATCATCCGAAGCAGCCATTTGTATCTTCAAGATAACACATAGATAGAATTACTATGGTACATAACATAAGTACATGTGATAACACATATAGAATTACTAAATCCAATTAAATATAATAACACATAATATTTCATAAGGATAAACAATAATAAGGTATAGGCTTTGGAATCGAATCAAAAACACTTTCGATCCAAAAACATGGAAATAAGACATGTATATATACACATATAATGATACAATATATTTTCTCTCTCTCTCAACACATAGAAATAAGTGCACATGTCTATATCTCTAGATATGCATGTGATACACATAGAATGTCTCTCTAGATACAATTTTCTCTCTCTCTCAACACATGAAAATAAGTACATGTATATATACATATAGAAATAATTAAGTAAATATGTATACATATAGAATCTCTCTCTAGATATAATATATATAGAGAGATATATAGAATATATAATTAATAAATCTAATTAAATAAATCTAACATGAAATTAGATAAACTAGTAATAGATAATACATTTTAATCTAACATATATCAAAAACTATAATAAAAACTATCTAAAAAACTATCTAAATAAAATACTAATTAAATTTTAATACATTTAATCTAATATATCAAAAACTACCTAAGAAATAACTAAAAACTAACAATAATAAACTACTAATTAAAATTTAATACATTTTAATCTAACATACAGCCGAGACTTTGTAAAAAAAATCTAAAAAGCATGGCCGATCGAGAGCATGCAGCAGATCAAGCAGAGTACTCGACGGAGGCCGTACGGTGGGCGCGCGGGAAGCGTCGGTGATGGAGGGTGTGGTCGGGTGCGGCGGCGGAGACGGGATGCGGCGTTGCGGGCCGGGAGAATGGCGTGGCCGGGCGGGGGTAGACGACGGTGGCGCGGCAGAGACAAGCTCGACGACGGCGGATGGCGTGGCCGGGCGGGGCTGAGCGACGGAGGCGAGATCGAAGATGAATAGAACAGACGTTCGATATATATAGGCCGGGACCCTTTAGCCCCGGCTGGTAAGACCAACCGGGACTAAAGGGATCGAAGATGAACAGAACAGACGTTCGATATATATAGGCCGGGACCCTTTAGTCCCGGCTAGTAAGACCAACCAGGACTAAAGGGTTGGACCTTTAGTCCCGGTTGGTAAATGTCCTTTAGTTCGGGCTGGTGTTACCAGTCGGGACTAAAGGTATTTTTGGACGGGCACCGAAATTGCCGCCAATCCTTTAGTCCCGGTTCTTGGTCTGGGCCGGGACTGAAGGCCTGAAAATTTTGGCAACCCGCCAGCGTAATTGAAAAGACGTGGGATTTTGATTTTGTTTAATACTAGGTTAATCAATTAATTCCATAGCAACTTCAATACTTTGCAATATTTATTTTAAAAAATACTATTGATTAACTAATTATTTATTGTAAATAGGAAAATTTTGTAACCTAAAGTTTTTAATTTCTTTTATGAATATAGAATATAAATGTTACCAATACTAAGTATTTTGTTAATGCAAAAATATATTTATAACTTAAAATTAATAAAACTAATATTATTCGATAGGAAATTTATTATCACATTATTGTAACGTCAATGTTTCAATTTTGTCTCGGTTTTTGACCAAAATTGATAGGAAATTTTTGTTGAACCTATAAAAATAAAGAAAATATAGCATTTTTTGTTTTACAACTTTCTCAAATGAAAAAATGGCCTATATAAGGATTGTATATATTGATGAGCTTAACAAACTTGGTATTCAAAACTTTTCAATTTGAGACAATCTAGGGTCCCGAAAACTAGTTTGTAGGCGTTGAAATTTAAAAATCACAAATTTGAACCATTCAAACTTTCTCAAATGGAAAGTTGACCAAAACAACAATTGTAGATCTTTTTGAGTTTAACAAGCTTGGTATTCAAAACTTTTCAATTTGAAGTCATTTAGAGTTCATAATACTAGAGTCAAAGTGTTGTTTTTTCATTTGACCAAATTTGACTTGGTCAAACTTGCTCAAATGAGACACTAAATGACCTCAGATGAAAAAACTCTGAATACCAAGTTTGATCATATCAGCAAGATCTACAATTGTTACATAGCTCATTTTCCCATTTGAGAAATTTTTATCAAACACTAGTCACAACTTCTTGAATCTCATATAGACTTTCTAAAACTATGTCACACACTTGTGAAATTTTAACTACATTTTGTTCAAGCTTTCTCAAATAAAAAAATGGCCTATATAAGGATTGTAGATATTGATGAGCTTAACAAACTTGGTATTCAAAACTTTTCAATTTGAGACAATCTAGGATCCCAAAAACTAGTTTGTAGGCGTTGAAATTTAAAAATCACAAATTTGAACCGTTCAAACTTTCTCAAATGGAAAGTTGACCAAAACAACAATTGTAGATCTTTTTGAGTTTAACAAACTTTGTATTCAAAACTTTTCAATTTAAAGTCATTTAGAGTTCATAATACTAGAGTCAAAGTGTTGTTTTTTCATTTGACCAAATTTGACTTGGTCAAACTTGCTCAAATGAGACACTAAATGACCTCAGATGAAAAAACTCTGAATACCAAGTTTGATCATCTCAGCAAGATCTACAATTGTTACATAGCTCATTTTCCCATTTGAGAAATTTTTATCAAACACTAGTCACAACTTCTTGAATCTCATATAGACTTTCTAAAACTATGTCACACACTTGTGAAATTTTAACTACATTTTGTTCAAGCTTTCTCAAATAAAAAAATGGCCTATATAAGGATTGTAGATATTGATGAGCTCAACAAACTTGGTATTCAAAACTTTTTTAATTTGAGATAATCTAGGGTCCCGAAAACTAGTTTGTAGGCGTTGAAATTTAAAAATCACAAATTTGAACCGTTTAAACTTTCTCAAATGGAAAGTTGACCAAAACAACAATTGTAGATCTTTTTGAGTTTAACAAACTTGGTATTCAAAACTTTTCAATTTAAAGTCATTTAGAGTTCATAATACTAGAGTCAAAGTGTTGTTTTTTCATTTGACCAAATTTGACTTGGTCAAACTTGCTCAAATGAGACACTAAATGACCTCAGATGAAAAAACTCTGAATACCAAGTTTGATCATCTCAGCAAGATCTACAATTGTTACATAGCTCATTTTCCCATTTGAAAAATTTTTATCAAACACTAGTCACAACTTCTTGAATCTCATATAGACTTTCTAAAATTATGTCACACACTTGTGAAATTTTAACTACATTTTGTTCAAGCTTTCTCAAATGAAAAAATGGCCTATATAAGGATTGTAGATATTGATGAGCTTAACAAACATGGTATTCAAAACTTTTCAATTTGAGACAATCTAGGGTCCCGAAAACTAGTTGTAGGCATTGAAATTTAAAAATCACAAATTTGAACCGTTCAAACTTTCTCAAATGGAAAGTTGACCAAAACAACAATTGTAGATATTTTTGAGTTTAACAAGGTTGGTATTCAAAACTTTTCAATTTGAAGTCATTTAGAGTTCATAATACTAGAGTCAAAGTGTTGTTTTTTCATTTGACCAAATTTGACTTGGTCAAACTTGCTCAAATGAGACACTAAATGACCTCAAATGAAAAAACTCTGAATACCAAGTTTGATCATCTCAGCAAGATCTACAATTGTTACATAGCTCATTTTCCCATTTGAGAAATTTTTATCAAACACTAGTCACAACTTCTTGAATCTCATATAGACTTTCTAAAACTATGTCACACACTTGTGAAATTTTAACTACATTTTGTTCAAGCTTTCTCAAATGAAAAAATGGCCTATATAAGGATTGTAGATATTGATGAGCTTAATAAACTTGGTACTCAAAACTTTTTCAATTTGAGACAATCTAGGGTCCCGAAAACTAGTTTGTAGGCGTTGAAATTTAAAAATCACAAATTTGAACCGTTCAAACTTTCTCAAATGGAAAGTTGACCAAAACAACAATTGTAGATCTTTTTGAGTTTAACAAACTTGGTATTCAAAACTTTTCAATTTAAAGTCATTTAGAGTTCATAATACTAGAGTCAAAGTGTTGTTTTTTTATTTGACCAAATTTGACTTGGTCAAACTTGCTCAAATGAGACACTAAATGACCTCAGATGAAAAAACTCTGAATACCAAGTTTGATCATCTCAGCAAGATCTACAATTGTTACATAGCTCATTTTCCCATTTGAGAAATTTTTATCAAACACTAGTCACAACTTCTTGAATCTAATATAGACTTTCTAAAACTATGTCACACACTTGTGAAATTTTAACTATATTTTGTTCAAGCTTTCTCAAATGAAAAAATGGCCTATATAAGGATTGTAGATATTGATGAGCTTAACAAACTTGGTATTCAAAACTTTTTCAATTTGAGACAATCTAGGGTCCCGAAAACTAGTTTGTAGGCGTTGAAATTTAAAAATCACAAATTTGAACCATTCAAACTTTCTCAAATGGAAAGTTGACCAAAACAACAATTGTAGATCTTTTTGAGTTTAACAAACTTGGTATTCAAAACTTTTCAATTTAAAGTCATCTAGAGTTCATAATACTAGAGTCAAAGTGTTGTTTTTTCATTTGACCAAATTTGACTTGGTCAAACTTGCTCAAATGAGACACTAAATGACCTCAGATGAAAAAACTCTGAATACCAAATTTTATCATCTCAGCAAGATCTACAATTGTTACATAGCTCATTTTCCCATTTGAGAAATTTTTATCAAACGCTAGTCACAACTTCTTGAATCTAATATAGACTTTCTAAAACTATGTCACACACTTGTGAAATTTTAACTACATTTTGTTTAAGATTTCTCAAATGAAAAAATGGCCTATATAAGGATTGTAGATATTTCTATTCAAAACTGTTCAATTTGAGACAATCTAGGGTCCCAAAAACTTGTTTGTAGGCGTTGAAATTTAAAAATCACAAATTTGAACCGTCCAAACTTTCTCAAATGAAAAGTTGACCAAAACAATAATTGTCGATCTTTTTGAGTTTAACAAACTTGGTCAAACTTGCTCAAATGAGACACTAAATGACCTCAGATGAAAAAACCAATTGTGAAGTCATAACATATTACATAATATCCGTCTCTAAAACATAATATATTAAACATGCATCGTTGTATCATGCGGGCACAACAGTGAATTTCTTCTTGACGTATGACCCTTGGTTATGATCTTGTCGTAACCATGGAGTGTCTTCATCATTTAACATGATGCTTGGATCTTTCTTCACTATGAAGGGTGGAATTCGAATATTTCTTTCGTAATCTTCTGACATGTCTGACTTGTCTTCAATTCCCACTATATTTATTTTCCCAGAAAGAACTATGTGGCGCTTTGGCTCATTGATCATTGAGTTGATGTCTTTGTTTTTTCCTCTCTTTGATTTTGTAGACATGTCTTTCACATAGAACACCTGACTCATATCGGCAGCAAGGACGAATGGTTCGTCTTTGTTCCCAATATTGTTAAGGTCCACTGTTGTCATTCTATACTCTTTGTCGACTGTTACCCCTCCTCCGGTCAGCTTCACCCATTGGCACCGGAGCAAAGGGACTTTAAAATTAGGTGCGTAGTCTAGTTCCCATATATCTTCTATGCGGCCATAATATGTTTGTATATTCCCATTTGGATCTGTGCCATCTATGCGAACACCACTATTTTGATTGGTGCTCCTTTTATCTTGGGCAACTATGTAAAATATATTCCCATTTATCTCGTACCCTTGGTACATGAGGATATGCCATGATGGTTGCCTAGCTAATAAATACAGTTGCTCATCAATATTGTCATCGCCTTGACATTCTTTTCGCAATCAACCACTGAAACTTTCCATGTGTTGACGCCTAATCTAAGCTTCAGTCTTCCCTAGAAACTTGGATCGTAAGAACTCCTTATGTATCTCGATGTATGGATGCACCAATGATGAGTTCTGAAGAACTGTGTAGTGTACTTTATTGAAATAATCGTCTTCCATGCCAATATATGTTTTCTTCCCTAAAGTTCCTTTACCACTGAGTCTCCCCTCATGTCGTGATTCGGGAACGCCAATCGGGGCAAGGTCAGGAATAAAGTCAACACAGAACTCAATGACCTCCTCTGTTCCATAGCCCTGGGCGATGCTTCCTTCAGGCTTAGAATAGACTTTCACATATTTCTTTAAGACTCCCATAAACCTCTCAAAGGGGAACATGTTATATAAGAACACAGGTCCAAGAATACTAATCTCCTTCACCAAATGAACTAGGAGGTGTGTCATGATATTAAAGAAGGATGGAGGGAACACCAACTCAAAGCTAATAAGACATTGAACCACATCATTCTGTAGAGTAGCTAGTTCCACTGGATTGATTACCTTATGAGAAATTGCATTGAGGAATGCACATAGCTTCACGGAGGCTAGATGTACATGTGGAGGTAGAATTCCTCTTAAAGCAACTAGAAGCAATTACGTCATAAGCACGTGGCAGTCGTGGGACTTTAAGTTTAGGAATTTCTTATCTAGCACATTTATTATACCCTTTATATTGGAGGAGAATCCCGATGGGACCTTGATGCTGCTTAGACATTCAAACATGTTGTCCCTCTCTTCTTTGCTAAGCGTGTAGCTAGCAGGACTTAAGTAATGACGTCCATCATTTGTCTTCTCTAGATGAAGGTTGTCTCGTTCTTTCATGCCCTGCAAGTCCTGACGTGCTTCAAGTGAATCCTTTGGCTTCTCGTACACACCCATGAATCCTAACAGGTTCACACAAAGATTCTTTGTCAGGTGCATCACGTTGATTGCGTTGCGGACCTCTAGGACTTGTCAATAGGGTAGCTCCCAAAAGATAGACTTCTTCTTCCACATAGGTGCGTGCCCCTTAGCATCTTTGGGAACAGATTCGCTGCCTTGTCCCTTTCTAAATACTACTTTCACATCCTTGACTATTGCGAGTACATCTTCCCCGGTTCGATTATGAGGCTTCTTTCGGTGGTCTGGCTTACCTTTAAAATGCTTACCTTTCTTTCTTACTTGGTGATTCAAAGGAAGGAATCGACGATGGCCAAGGTACACGACCTTTCGACATCTTTTCAAATATATACTGTCAAGGTCATCAAAACAATGTGTGCATGCATTATATCCTTTGTTTGTCTGACCTGGAAGATTACTTAAAGCAGGCCAATCATTGATTGTTATGAACAACATTGCTCGTAGGTCAAATTATTCTTGTTTGTACTCATCCCAGACACGTACACCTGGTTTGTTCCATAAAACTAGAAGTTCTTCAACTAATGGCTTCAGATAGACATCAATGTCGTTGCCAGGTTGCCTCGGACCTTGGATGAGGATTGGCATCATAATGAACTTCCGCTTCATGCATAACCATGGAGGAAGGTTGTAGATAAATAGAGTAACTGGCCAAGTGCTATGACTAGTGCTCTGCTCCCCAAAAGGATTCATACCATCTGTACTTAAGGCGAACCTTAAGTTTCTAGCCTCATTTACAAACTCTGGAAATTCCCTGTCTATCGCTCTCCACTGGGACCCATCAGCTGGGTGTCTCAGCATATTGTCTACCTTACGGTCTTCTTTATGCCACCGCAACAACTTTGCATGGTCTTTATTTCTGAACAAACGTTTTAAGCGTGGTATTATAGGAGCATACCACATAACCTTGGCAGGGATTTTCTTTCTAGGACGTTGTTCACCCTCGACGTCACCAGGATCATTGCACCTGATCTTATACCGTGATGCTTTACATACTGGGCATTCATCCAAATTCTCGTATTCATTGCCATGGTAGAGGATGCAGTCATTAGGACATGCATGTATCTTCTGGATTTTTAATCCTAATGGGCAGATAACCTTTTTTGCTTCGTACGTAGTGGTGGGCAATTCATTTGGCTTTGAAAGCATCTTCTTTATGAGGTTCAATAAATTTCCAAATACCTTGTCGGATATACCATTCTTTGCCTTCCACTGTAGCAATTCCAGTGTTGTACCCAGCTTTTTTGCTCCTCTTCGGCCGTCGGGTATAGCAACTTCCTATGATCCTCAAGCATACGCTCGAACTTAACTTTCTCTTTTTCACTTTCCAATTCTTGTTGTGCATCACGAATGGCATCGCCAAGAGCATCACCGAGATCATCTTCTACCGCTACCTCTTCTTCATCTCCCCTCATTGTAGTATCATCAAAGGCACCATACTGAGCAATAATGTCATCAATGTCTAAATCTTCTCCTTCAACTTCTTCCATCATTACCCCGCTTTCTCCATGCTTAGTCCAACATATATAGTTTGATATGAAACCTGACTTAAGCAAATGTGAATGAAGACTCATTAAGCTTGAATATTCCTTTAAATTCTTACATAGGGCACATGGACAGCACATGAAACCATCTCGCTTATTTGCCTCGGCCACACCTAAGAAATAGTGCAAGCCCTCAATAAAGTCTTGGAAGCGACGATCGACATTGTACATCCAATGGTGTGATATAATCTGTATTACACGATAAATTATAAAAACCTTGAATATAATTAAGTATTTTATTACACAACATAAATGACACACACACGATTGATTAATTAACTAAGCCTGGCTACAACGTAAGCAATCCCAACTATCACTAAATAAACTAAAACTATAATGCACTTTAGTAACATAATTATTTCATGATCGTACGCAACTAAAACAGACAAATCATTCTTCTGTTGAATATCAATAAGCTTCTCCTGCTGGCTCACTGACTCATCAGCAGCAGCCGCTACCTCAAGCGCACCCAAATTCTGCACGTATGTAGCATAATCTTTCTCCCGGTACCAACCATCGTATTCATTACCCTCCCACTGAAATTAAAGCCAAAAAATATTTAGTCAAAAATATTCAAGAAAAACAGGTCAATTAGCCATAATTATAAAATACGTAAGAAACTCACATCGCGATCCGGGCACTTATAGAAAACACGACCCTTGTTGGGTCCCTGTCTCTTGACTCGGTACTCCATCACAATATTCTGCTTACACTTGCCGCAGATAATGGGAGGGAGTTCTGGCCTCAGTCGTTTCGCAACCGAACGAGAGGCCGAGGATCCGGTACCAGTTGTTATCTACTTTCTATACTTATTTTTGCAAACTAGTGTAAATTTCAGATTTTCTAAAATGATATATTTAAATAAAACTAGTACGGATTTCACATGTTTCAATAAATAACCATCCGTGATCATCTCGGCCAGCATTTCTCCACCGGACGACACCGTACTTGCCCAAGGAAGAGCTCCGATTCTACGAGAAAGGGAACACGGTCTTCCACGACCGTTGCCGCTCTCCCTCGTAGAATCAAAGTTCCTCCTTGACGTCCGTTACCGCTCTACAGAGAACATGTTGGCCGAGCTGAACACGGTCCGTAAGTTCAACTAGTACGGATTTTCTATAATTTTCTAACTATTTACTAAGTTTTTTATTTCATGGAAAATTTAATTCTAAAAAAAAGGCATAATTTCTAAGTAGTTCATTTCATGGAAAAATAATTCTAAGTGATCTGCTCGATATCGGCGAGCTCACGGACGTTTAGGTTGCTGAGGATAGTAACATTTGTAGATGACATTTATAGGTCTGAAGTTATCAAATATCCATCAAATTATAGCTCAAAAACATGTTTCAATAAATAACCATCCGTACTAGTTGATCTTGCTTACGTGATCAATTCGGCGAGCATTTCTCCACCGGACGGCACCGTACTTGGCCAAGGAAGAGCTCCGATTCTACGAGAAAGGGAACACGGTCTTCCACGACTGTTGCCGCTCTCCCTCGTAGAATCAAAGCTCCTCCTTGACGTCCGTTACCGCTCGACAGAGAACATGCTCGCCGACCTGAACACGGTCCACAAGTTCAACTAGTACGAATTTTCTATAATTTTCTAACTATTTTCTAAGTTTTTCATTTCATGAAAAATTTAATTCTAAAAAATAAAAGGCATGATTTCTAAGTATTTCATTTCATGAAAAAAATAATTCTAAGTGACCTGCTCGATATCGGCGAGCTCGCGGGCGTTTAGGTTGCCGAGTATAGTAACATTTGTAGATGACATTTGTAGGTCTGAAGTTATCAAATATCCATCAAATTATAGCTCAAAAACATGTTTCAATAAATAACCATCCGTACTAGTTGACCTTGCTTACGTGATCATCTCGGCGAGCATTTCTTCACCGGACGGCACCGTACTTGGCCAAGGAAGAGCTCTGATTCTACGAGAAAGGGAACACGGTCTTCCACGACCGTTGCCGCTCTCCCTCGTAGAATCAAAGCTTCTCCTTGACGTCCGTTACCGCTCGGCAGAGAACATGCTTGCCGAGCTGAACACGGTCCACAAGTTCAACTAGTACGGATTTTCTACAATTTTCTAACAATTTTCTAAGTTTTTTATTTCATGGAAAAATTAATTCTAAGATCACGTAAGCCACCGGAGACGAGGATGGCGCGTGCTCCAGCGAGGACGAGCAAGGCGTGATTTTGATGAACTAATTTAACTTTTGTTTATCCAAACATATATGCAAATCATCATGTGATTTTGAGCTAAAAATGACATATAAAATTATAATAAAGTCCAACATATAAAGTTACACATGCATCTACATCGCAAAATGAGATAAGCTACTGATAAAACATAAGAGGATTAAGTTTGTTACCTCCAAAATCGAAGAGCAATACCAATAGAGGGGGAGAGAGCAAGAACAACAGCAAGCTGAAGAACAGAGGCAGTGAGTTTGAATGGAATGGCTCGGGCTCGGGGAGGAAGAAATGAGCTAAATTATAGGTCGAGATAATTAGTCTCGGTTAGGGTTCCAAACCAGGACTAAAGATTAATCTTTATTCCCGAGGCATCACCCAAACCGGAACTAAAAACTTTAGTCCCGATTGGTATTACCAACCGGGACTAAAGGTACCAGCCGGGACTAAAGATCCCTGCCCCGTGGACAACCGTTGGGCAGAGACCTTTAATCCCGGTTGGTACGGTTGGTATTATCAACCAGGACTAAAGGGTCGAAGGCAAAAAAAATGCCAAGACTAATGCTAAATTGGGATATTGTTCTAAAATATGTTCTCTAGTAGCGTAATATATCGATAGCTGGGTAGTTGGCACCAGAGAAAGCGTAAATTTGGATGCGGAGAGATGTTCTGGTAGTTGGTATGCGCGGCTGTGCGGCCTCCACGTACAAGAACCACGTTTCCCTGCAGCGACCAGCCACGGGATATATATATAACTAGTAATAGAGTTTTAGAATTTAGAAGAAAGCTACACCCACCTAGACGGCTAGACTTATGTGCATCTCGCCAAGCCGTATGGGATTGGGACAGCTTTCTACAGCTCCGTACCGAAAAACAAAAACAGCTCAACTTCGATTATGCTTTTTCTAGCCAAACGCTTGATTCACCAAACCATGGATTTAGCTCGTAGATCCATGAAATCTATGGCGCTCCTCAAAGAGACTCCGAAAACTCCTATTTCATGGAGTTAGAGAAAATTACCCACTACTAATACTAGTTATGCAACTTACCGGTTCATTATATTCTCCGTCCACTTGGTTCTTCTTCTCCGTCAACTTAATCTTGTCGTTTTTTGTTTTAGTCCCTTAATAATCTTTTACAATTGCTTATGAATCTAGATTCATGGTGGTAATGTCCCAATCAGAGCCTAGATCCATGGTGGATCTCGTGCTCCGAATTTACTTTTATGGAGCTGGAGCTGTCCTAAACATGCTCTTAGCATGCATGGCTTCGTAACATACCACTGCACTAGTGCATTTCAGAGGCATTTTCGATTTACTGAGATAGTCCCACGCTAACAGTCTGCCAAATGATTTTTATCAATGGACCATTTTAGTATTTAGCTTATTAGCTTGTCTCTATATCTATTCTTTTCACAAACAAAAAAAGAGGATAACAAATATAGAAAAATAATTTTCTAAGCCCAGGATAAACATCCATAGCTAGACACCGTGATAACGCATCGCAAGTTATAGTCACATGATTTCTTTTAATATATTAATAGCATGGTCATTTTAGGATGTCCATCTCTTTAAAGAGGTAAACAGAGATGGGTGTTTGCCTCGAGCTCGCCTCACTGTTTTTTGAGGTGGCATGCAAAGATGTCCAACTCTATTAATTAGAGGACTTGTCTCTAAGAAACTTTTTTAGCCGTGTTGGACACTTCTGCATCTAAAGAAAATTTGTTAGAGTTGATCTCAAGCTCGGTCAAAAGAACCGAGTCTTAAGGGGCTTAGGCCCACCAGGTGCCCTGATCGGGGACAAGTTCTAACGTCCTAACGGCCTGGTCCCAGGGTCTGACACGTGCTATAAGAGAAAAGGAGATCCCACGTCTAGGGATTCTCTCGACTAATTTATCTAACCGATCAAGGGAGCACAAGATCGTCATGAAGACCTACGACAGCCACCATGTCGCTGCCCTCCAGCTTCTCTAACATTCGCGTATGCATGCTTCGTGAGCAGGCATGGGGACGTCAGCGGCCCTATGAGCATCTCCGATTTAAAGCTGAGTACCAATAAGTCTAATTAATTCTAAGTTATGTAAGCGATTCGGAGGCCTGCTCCAGGTTGTCCGAAACCCTAACCCTTAGCCGTCGCCCGGTGGTGCGAACGTGTTCGTGGCCGGCGCGAGGACTTCTTCTCGGCTCTGGCCACGCGCGGGCAGCCTCGTTTGCCGCGGTGCCTGGCGGCCGGTGGCTTGGAGCCCTCGTGGTCGGGAGAGGAGAGTGAGGAGTGGCGCGTACGTCGCAGGAGAGGAGAAGTCGCACGTGGGGGAGAGGAGGAGTCGCGCAGGGGATGGGATGAGTGATGAGGTATGATCCAAAAAACTTGGACTGTTAAATTTGAGTAGAGAAAGAAGAGGCTTGAGTGAGATCTGATCCATTTGTTTTTTACTAGGTGCTGTTGGCTTGATGCGCGTAAGAGAGGTTTTGACTACATGGGACAATTGTTGTGGTAGTTGTAGGTAACTTTACAACTGGTACATTTAGTGGTAGAGATTGTTCATTTGTTCTGGTCATCGTCGTTAGGGATGGAAAATAGAAATGGATATCTGAATTATTCGATATTTGTATCCGCCAAAACTAGTAATATGGATATCCGTATTCGTATCTGTTTCTAATATGGATACTAAATGAATACATTCAAATTCGTTTTTTAGTGTTTTTCTTTATCTGATTCTTGATCCGTATTTGACAATATCTGATAGGTATCCGCAAAGAAAATAAGGTATCATGAATCTATTTTAAAGTTTTCTCTCCATATAGAGTGATCAATTATTTAACTTTATTATTACTAAGGATGCATTGAAACAATTAATAGTATATCTATAAATAACTTTTAGTATTAATTGAAAATCATTAATGATACATAAAGATTAAATTCATTTTAGTATTTTTCTGATTTAGTGTAAGCCTAATATCTATTTTAGTATTAATGACACATAAAGTTTATTTATTTATTAATGTAATTTATTTTATATAATTTATATTTTCATGACAAATATTTATATAAATATAAATAGATTGAATAAATGATATTTTTAATTATTATATATTTATTGATAACTATATTATTTTCATGAGCTATCCTTGTCTATGTTATATACACAAATACTTTAATCTAATTCCAAAATATTGATAAAGAAAATGGCAATTTGTTTTGTACCATTTTTATTTGAATTTCTTCACTTGACCTATTTATTTATTATATATTATGCATAAACATGTATACCAAGGCAGCTAGAGAAATTACCAAAATACCCTTGTGTATAGTTAATTAACCTGTGCAGGAATATTTTGGAAGCTGGAATGTGTGGAGGATAGGGCACCAGGTCGTCCGATATGGCAGCCTTTGATGTAGGATTGTATTTTTTTTGGGACAAAATTTGAATTGTATGATTGCATTTTTTTTTCTGGATGGAGGGAGTAGGAATATGAGGCCAGACGGACACGTGGTGCATCGCGTGTAGATGGAAATGGATGTATGGAAATCCGAGTTATCAGAATCCGTATCCGTTAAAACTTGTAATATGAATATCTGTTTTCGTATTCGTTTCTAATATGTATATTAAATGGATGTATTCGAATTCATTTTTTAGTATTTCTCTCTATCTGGTTCTAGATTCGTATTCGACAAAATTATGGAATATCCGATTTGTATTAGTATCCGAGAAGAACAAGGTATAATGAATCTATTCAAAAGTTTTTCTCTCATGACTAATGACTAAATATTTAATTTAAATATTATTAATGATGCATTAAAACTATTTAATAGTATATCTATAAAAATATTTAATATTAACTTAATACTATTAATGTACATAAATATTAAATTAATTTTAGTATTTTCTAATTTAGTTTAAACATAATATATTTTTGTTGCAAATTCTTTTGATATTTTAAATTATTTTTTCTAATGTAAATTATATTATATAATTTGTATTTTATGAATATTATATGAATAATTTTGGAAATTGATATATTTAATTACTAAATATTTAATAACAGTTATATTATTTTGATTAGCTATTCTTGTCTGTGTTATATACATATAGTGTTGGGTTTATAAACCCGGGGTCCCTCGTGGACCGGCTTTCCAACAAAGGCTTGGCCCAGCAGACAACATTGCAAATAAACGTGCAACTCATGGGCCGGCCCAAGTATCTGAACGACAGGTCAGAAGGGTGATCCAATCACCGACCGAAAGGCCTAGCCGAGGAGGAACGGCGCCCGCTTCCGACTTCGGCCCGTCTCTCCGACCGGAGCGCTCGCTTCAGTCTCCATCCCGCCTACGGACGACCTCTCCGACCGAAAGGCTTGGCCAAACACCACTTCCGACTCCAACCCGCGTCTCCGACCGGGGGTGCGCCGAACCCTGCTCACTGCTCTTCTCCGACTAGCGCGGTCAGAGCCGACTGGGACCCACCGACCGGGGACGCCAGCTCGGTAAGGACTAGGAAACGAACAGAGAAAGTAAGGCAGGGCACACAAGTCAAACCATAATACTAGGGACCGTACCCTGTACACCTGCAGAAACAATACTCTGCAACCTCCCTGGCACGACAGAACCGAAACAGTGTTGTAGGCGCCGATATTTTCCCCTACAGTATTGTGGGCGCCATTAACTCCCATACGATAAGGCACCCCCACATGTCTCTAGGCATCAACAGTGTTGTGGGCACCGACATTTACGGACGAACATGGTAAAACCCCTCACGTGCCTCTGAGCATCAACAGTATAGCAGGTACCGACATCTGCTATACCTAAAGAAGACGACGCAACCTCCCACGTGTATCTGATATTCAAAATAGTATTATGGGCGCCTACCATCAACTTGTACCCACCGGCATGGGCAGCAAGACTTAGCAGCGAACGTACTCCCCCCTCTCACTTGTAAGGCCATCCCCTTCATCTATAAAAGGGGATGCGCTCTCTTTCAACAGATAAGTTTAAGTAGACTCATTTAGATTTATTAGATCGATCAAGTTTACTAGCACACCACAATAGAACCGTCAAGTTCAAACCACAAGCACACGCTTGAACACTTACCTCATAGCGGGGCTCCTGTTACTCTCGGCCCTTCCGACCGAAGTCCGACCAGACCTCTTGTACCCCCCATCTTTCTTCTTCTCGTTTGTAACCCCACTGCAAACTACGAGCACTTGGGCTCAAGAATAAAGTCACTGATCGACTCAAACTGGACGTAGGGCTCGTTACCTGAACCAGTATAAACCCTGTATCATTGAGTGCCAGGCCACCTCCGATCACAACGTACGACAAAACTGCAAATATTTACGTATTGGTCACTTTCTGCACCGACAGTTGTCACCGTCCGTGGGGAAGACACTGTACGTTCAACACTTTTTAGTCATCGGATGGCCCACTTTTTCGCCACCTTCGCCATGGCAGGCTCAAGCGATACTACTCGCTTTGGCTCACTGGAGTTTCCCGTACTCCCACCTGTTGGGATGTGGGTTCCACCTGTCTTCGAGCCATCCTAGGCCTTCCTCTTCGAAAGCCTGGACTTTGTCGCCGACCAGCTCGGCATAGTACACCTCCGCGGGGAGGCACTCGTTCTAGCGCTCGTCGGAGGGATGCCCTCCATTAGCTCCGGGACACACAACGACTACAATGACGAGGCATCTGCGCTTCATTCCGAGCAAACTCTCTGTTCAAACCCCGCTGTGAGTAATGTCCATACTGTTATTTACTCGCTATTTACTATCTTCCATCAATTATCTGGAAGGACTACGTTGTCTGTACCACAACCACCGCACGACCGGTTCCCCTACAGCCTCATGTCCTCCATGGACGCGTATGCCTAGGGGCTCTGAAAAATGCTGACGCCACCCCCTTTTACATCCGAATTCATGGGGATGTCGAGCTATGCTCCCACCTATTTCTACGAACTCCTGGATGACGAGGCTAAGAGCAATGGCTCCAGCATCGGTGACGTGGCACCTAGCCACCAACTATCCTAGGAGTGCGCTATGGCGGACGCTCCGGGGCAGCCACCGATAGTTGCGGAGTCTATGCAGACTCACACCCCTCTGGACCCGTGTGTGGGAGCCCTCACACTTGCGTGAGGGCACACCGAGGAGCTACGACAACGGCAACAGAACCATCCATCGCTTGCGCCAGCGCGCTCGGTACAACACGTTGTGCCCCATGCGCATAACCTGGCCGGTGGCACTCGGGGTCACGCCCGCCAGGTCCAGTGCAATATCATAAACGAGGGGAACGACCCCCCACAATTCGCTCGGGCTAGCCAGAACATCACCTCTGCGGGCAATGCTTCTGCACAGCGTTCCCAAGCCCATCAACCCCCAGGAGCGGGCGGTCTACCGGAACCTCTGGGCGCTGGTAGAAGCCACCGCCATTCAACAAGCGGAAAGCTCCACATCGCGACTCTGACACGCGCCTTCTCTCCCCACTGGTGGACTGGGGATGCGCTAAACGGATCGCTCCATCCACTCACCGCTACAGCCGCCAAACGCGGCTCGGTCCGACCTGGTGCCTTCTCCACACCGACCACCGTTATGCAAGTGGCCCAGTTCGCACCAAGATGCTCGCAGCATCATTAGTAACCGACATCATGCCTGGCATGATGATGACGTCCACCAAGCGGTGGTGAGGGCAGGCAGCACTAGCCCCGGCCGAACCATCGAGGGGAGCGGTGAAACATGCCCTAGGCATGGTCGTCGGCCAGACGACCGGAGTCCCAGCCCCGAGGTCCCGGGACCACAAGCCTTTGGCCGACGTATCCGGAGAGCATCATTCCCACAGTGCTTCTGACTGCCCACCAACATAGCCAAGTACACTGGGGAGACGAACCTCAGTATTTAGCTCGAAGATTTTCGGCTCACCTACCAAGCCAGGGGGGGTGGATGATGACCTTTTCATCATTCAGTATCTCCCCATCTATGTAGGGAAACATGTTTGAGCATGGCTCGAATTACTCCTGCACGACAGCATCCGTGACTGGGCGGACCTCAAGAGGGTCTTTGTCAAAAATTTCTAGGGGATGTATGTCCGCCCTAGTAACTCCTAGGACCTCAAGAGCTGCCAGCAGGAGCCCAGCGAGTCCCTATGGGATTACATCCGCATGTTCTCCCAACGATGCAACTCCCTCCCTGATGTTATCGACACGGACATCATCAGCACATTCCTCTCCAGGATGACCTGTGAGTCCCTGATCCACAAGTTTGGTTGCCTAAAGCCCCGTACCACCCACGACCTGCTCAACGTCACCACTAACCACACCTCCAGCGAGGAGACAGTCAGAGTAGTCTTCAACTAAGGCCAAGACAAAGGCAAGGCTAAGCGCATGGACCAAGACAAGGGCCCCTCCATGTAGAGGGGCAAGAAGAACAAAAATGACCGGTGCTGACCGGACAACACTGCGTTGGTCACCACAAATGATCGCACGGGCAAGCAGCCCCAACAGGGCCTTCCTGACCACTTCAACAAACTCATGGATAGCCCATGCACCAACCACGCCTACCCCATCAAACACCTCTACAAGGACTATGAGCTCCTCAAACATTTCCTTCGACAGGCCAAAAGAAGGAGACAACAAAGAAGCAGCAGCCAAGAAAGGAGGCGCGGTAGGCAAGGACAGAGATGGCTTCCCCAACCCTGAGGAATGCATCATGATCTTAGCAGATTTGATGCCATCTGGACCAAACGCCAGTACAAGGTGCGCTATAGGGAGGCATGCGCCGCCGAGACGGCCGTCCCCTTCTTCCTCAGCTAGTCGGAATCTCTGATCACCTTCGATTAGAGGGACCATCCCTCCCACATCATGAGACCAGGACGCTACCTGCTCATTGTTGACCCTATCGTCCGCAAGAAGCGCCTCACCAAGGTGCTGATGGACGGAGGCAATGGCCTCAACATCCTCTACGTCGACACCCTCGACTCCATGCGCATCCCCGGTCGAAACTCCGCCTAGCGGGTTCTCCCTTCTACGGGGTGATCCCAGGAGCATAGGCATACCCACTCGGGCAGATCGATCTGCCCATCATGTTTGGCAACTGAGCCAACTTCCGCTCGAAGGTCCTCACCTTCGAAGTGGTGGACTTCCTAGGGTCCTACCACACCATCTTGGGTGCGGCCATGCTACGCCAAATTCATGGCGATCCCCAACTACACCTACCTCAAGCTAAAGATGCCAGGACCGAACGACGTCATCACTATGAGCAGCGCCTTCTCGCACGCCTTCACATGCGACCACGAGCATTTCAAGCTCGCCACCATGGTCATCAACTCATCTGAGCTCCGACGGCTCAGGGAGTCGTCGACCCCAGTAGTCCTAGACTGCAACAAACCAACCTCCTCGATGGCCTTCCGCCCGCTCAAGGAAACCAAGGGGGTGGGAATCGACCCCACTGACCCAACCAAGATGGTGCAGATCGGGACCCAGCTCCTGGCCAAATAGGAATGCGAGCTCATTGACTTCTTACGTGCCAATCGCGATGTCTTTGCATGGCAGCCTTCTGACATGCCGGGCATACCGTGGGAGGTCACCAAGCATGCACTATGCCTCATCCCAGGCTCGAAGCCCACCAAGCAGGGCCTGTGTTGCTTCTACGATGAGAGGCATAGGGCCATAGGCGAAGAGATCGCCAAACTCCTGGCAGCTGGATTCATCAGAGAGGTATTCCACTCCGACTGGCTCGCCAATCCTGTTCTTGTTAAAAAGAAAATCGGGAAATAGAGAATGTGCGTTGATTATACTGGCCTCAACAAAGCGTGTCCAAAGGATCACTTTCCTTTGCCACGCATAGACCAGATAGTCGACTCCACCTCAGGTTGTGAGATCCTCTCCTTTCTAGATGCCTACTCGGGCTATCACCAGATTGTGATGAAAGAGTCCGATCAGCTCGCAACCTCGTTCATTACCCTGTATGGTTCCTTCTGCTACGTAATCATGCCTTTCGACCTGAAGAACGCTGGCACCATCTACCAAAGGTGCATGTAGCAATGCTTCACCGACCAAATCGACCTGCTCGATCAGCCTAATCAAGCTAAGCGGCCAAAACCAACAATCACCGTCTATGTTGATGACATAGTGGTCAAAACGGCTCAAGCTTGTGACCTGATTGCAAACTTGGCCACAACATTCGTGAACCTCCGAAGGTTCAACACCAACCAGGGGAAGTAGCTCCTCCTCGAGGTCCATGCTGGGATTTGCGAACATCACGCGGCCCCAAGGTCGCTGGTCAGAAAAGCCTTTCGCCAAGGTTTTTACTAGCCCACCGCACTATGAGATACCAAGGATGTTGTTCGTAGGTGTGAAGGATGCTAGTTCTACGCTCGGCAAACCCATTTGTTGACATAGGAGCTCCAAACCATCCCCATCACCTGGTCGTTCATAGTCTAGGGCCTCGACATGGTGGGACCCCTCAAAAAGGGCCCAAGCAGCTTCACTCACCTACTCATAGCAGTTGACAAGTTCACCAAGTGGATAGAGGCCAAACCCATCACCAACATCCGCTCAAAAGAGGCGGTCAAATTCTTCCTCGACATCATTTACCGGTTTGGCGTTCCTAACTACATCATCACTGACCATGGGACTAACTTCACCAGGAAGAAATTCTAGGACTTCAGTGATGGATACGGCATCAGAATCGACTAGGCCTCGGTCGGACACCCACGTAGTAATGGTCAGGTCGAGCGTGCCAATGGCATGGTCCTCCAAGGACTCAAGTCACGCATCTTCAACCAACTCAAGAAGTACGCCAGACGATGGGTTGCAGAGGTCCCAGCGATCCTCTAGAGCCTGAGAACGACCCCGAACCAATCCACAAGGTTCACACCCTTCTTTCTGGCCTACAGAGCTGAAGCAGTGCTGCCCTCCGACCTCAACCACGGTGCCCCAAGAGTGAAGGCTTTCCACCACGACCGAGCCATGGAAGCTCAGCAAGACGTAGTCGACCTGCTCAAAGAGGCCCATGAAACAACCATCATCTGCTCCGCTTGCTACTAGCAAACTCTCTGTAGGTACCACGAAAGGAAGATTAGGGGGAGGATACTTGAAGTCGGTGATCTCGTACTCCAGAGGACCCAATCAACGAAGGAAAAACACAAACTCTCTCCACCATAGGAAGGACCCTATATGGTGACCGAAGTGATCTAACCGGGCACCTACCGACTGGAGGATGACAATGGCAACGTTCTCACCAACACTTGGAACATTGAACAACTATGTCGTTTTCCCCTAAATTTGGTCTTACCGCTTTTTAGTCAACACTTGCTACTATAAAGCACCCCAGCCCAAACACTTTCAGCAATGCTTCACCGACCAAATCAACCCGCTCGATCAGCCTAATCAAGCCGAGCGATCGAAACCAACAATCATCGTCTATGTTGATGACATAGTGGTCAAAATGGCTCAAGCTTATGACCTGATCGCAAACTTGACCGTAACATTCGCAAACCTCCGAAGGTTCAACACCAACCAGGGGAAGCAGCTCCTCCTCAAGGTCCATGCCAGGATTTGCGGACATCACACGGCCCCAAGGTTGCTGGTCGGAAAAGCCTTTCACCAAGGTTTTCACTAGCCCACCACGCCATGAGATATGGAGGATGTCATCCACAGATGTGAAGGATGCCAGTTCTATGCTCGGTAAACCCATTTGTCAGCACAAGAGCTCCAAACCATCCCCATCACCTGGCTGTTCGTGGTCTAGGGCCTCGACATGGTGGGACCCCTCAAAAAGGGCCCAGGCGGCTTCACTCACCTACTCGTAGCAGTCGACAAGTTCACCAAGTGGATAGAGGCCAAACCCATCACCAACATCCGCTCAGAAGAGGCGATCAAATTCTTCCTCGACATCATTTACCGGTTTGGCGTTCCTAACTGCATCTTCACTAACCACAGGACTAACTTCATCGGGAAGAAATTCCGAGACTTCAGTGATGGATACGGCATCAGAATTGACTGGGCCTCGGTCGGACACCCACGTAGTAACGGTCAGGTCAAGCGTGCCAATGGCTTGGTCCTCCAAGGACTCAAGTCACGCATCTTCAATTGACTCAATAAGTACGCCGGACGATGGGTTGTAGAGGTCCCAGCAATCCTCTGGAGCCTGAGAATGACCCTAAACCAATCCACAAGGTTCACACCCTTCTTCCTAGCCTATAGAGCTAAAGTAGTGCTGCCCTCCGACCTCAACCATGGTGCCCCAAGAGTGAAGGCTTTCGACCGTGATCGAGCCACGGAAGCTCAGCAAGATGCAGTCGACTTGCTTGAAGAGGCCCGCGAAATGACCGTCATCCACTCCACTCGCTACTAGCAAACTCTCCGTAGGTACCATGAAAGGAAGATCAGGGGGAGGATACTCAAAGTCGCTGATCTCGTACTCCAAAGGGCCCAATCAACGAAGGAAAAACACAAACTCTCTCCACCATGGGAAGGACCCTATACGGTGACCGAAGTGATCTGATCGGGCACCTACCGACTGGAGGATGACAACGGCAACGTTCTCACCAACACTTGGAACATTGAACAGCTACACCGTTTTCCCCTAAATTTGGTCTTACCGCTTTTTAGTCAACACTTGCTACTGTAAAGCACCCCAGCCCGAACACTTTTAGCACGGGTCGCTCGGGGGCTCCATGAGGGTACAATACTAAATACTACCTCTCTTTTACTATCACATGGTAACAACTTTACCCCCGAATGGAAGCACACTCCATTCCTTTAATTGCCCTGCATAACTTTGTTCTTACTCCTAACCGAGCGCACCCTGCCATGACCTATGGTTACGAGCAGCCGAGCCTCGCGGGCCATGCCTAGGTTCTTAAAAGCTGCAGCCTACGGAACTAACGGGTAGGTGCGAAAAAGAAAGGATAAAAACAAGAGCTATGCTAGGATAAAAAACAAGGAATGGATAGTGGTTCTATCACAAAAACAGAACTGATGTATTCATTGATACAAAACTGTTCACACGGGGGCTCACCCATGAACTCAACTATTACATTTTCTAACTACTTCTACTCCAAATACTACTGCGGCCGCTCGACGACATCGGCTGACGCCAAAGGAGAGACCATGGCACACACCGCTAGACATAACCACAGCCACAAGGACCCCATCCGGTTCCGCTCCCTCGACTTCGGCAAGCGCAATGAGTACCTCAAGGGACCTACCCGGTTCCGCTTCCTCAACTTCGACGAGCGCAACGGGTACCTCAAGGACATCGCACCCATAGATGCTCAGTAGAAGAGCGTGGAGCTCCTAACCTTCTCATGCAGTCAAGGTAGCTCCTGGGTAGGCACGCTGCCACCAAGGTATGGACACCATGGTTGGAAGAAATCTCATCAAACTTTATGAACTGGCCAACCTGAGTAGTTGCAGGCATGGAACCCTCCACCAGCATGATCCTGGGCAACTTCCCCTCTGACAAGGCTCGCCTGGTGAAGATCCACTGGAAAGAATCCACACACAGATCCATCCTGAAAAAGGCCTCGCAAGATGAATCCACCGTGCCACCTCCTTCGGCGGAAGCTGCCTCTTCTCAGGCAAAGACGACTAGCACCGCCTCAGGCAGCCTCCAGCTCGACATCATGCTTCGGATTCACGAAAGGATCTGTAAGTCCTCTCCCTCGCTTACCCTCTCTCTCACTTAGGAACCACCGCGGCTTACAAGCACTCTCGATGAGGAGGAAGAAGGAAAGGCGATAGTTGGGGAATAGGCAAAGGACTGCGATGAGAATCCCTCTCCCTCCCCCTATTTAAGGAGGAAACACGACAGCTGAAGAAGGGCAAAAGATCAGAGCGAAAAAATTCTATCCCTTCCCCATTCAATGCGGATGGGAAACAATGGGACGCACCCTGGCTGATGGGATGCACACTGACCGACGGAACGACGCCTGGTCAGACGAAATGATGCCTGATAAGATAGGACGTGGCCTGGGTATGGCCCACCACTACCGCATGCCGGGCGCAAAAACCAAAGCGTCACCATGCGCAGGTGACTCTCTGCCTCCCCAGGCAGGACTTGGAAAAAACCCGAACAAAGGGATCTCTGCCAGGAGAGACCATCGGGCTTCCTAAGTCGATTGAACAGCTTAGAAAAACACACCGAAAGATAGGTAAGGAGCAAAGGGATGCCCCATGTAGGCCATGCTGACCCTGTCATGAACGACGAGCACGGGTCCCAGTCGGACACTTCCGATTGGAGCTCTTCAGACCTCGTCACTCGAGTCATCAAGGTAACACTATCGAACCCCCACTATTTCTTTATTTAATCATTCCTACGTTCATACATGCATTCATTCCATATGCCTATGCCCCTCAGACAATTCGGGCCCTGAATCGCCCAGGGGCTCAGGAACTAAAGCATCACACATGCAATGAAATGCATCACAACGCTCCGTATTGCATCATGAAGCGGTAGTTGCCTCATTCAACATGAGAAATGATCGACCGAGGTTCAAAGGCCAGCCCACGAATGGCTCGAGGCCGCCCCACGTCAAATAGAGCCAGGGGAGAAAAAGTAGATGAGCGCCATGCGGCCTTCGCCCAGTTTGCCCCAAAGCAGACAGGGTCATCTCAACCTTCTCGTTCGATCCTAAACCCTTACCAAGCCCATAGAATCTCCATTGAGGGAAGGCCAGCAGGGCACCTGGGTCGGTCTTCGGAATGACCTAGGCATCTACCGGGTTGCAGGTAAAGGAGTAGTAGAATGTCACATGAGGGGTATGCCGACCCCGTCACGAACGATGGACCCGGATTCCACTCGATCATACCCATTAGCGAGCTCACCGAGTGCATCACTCATGCCCAAGCGATCGTGGCAAGCGATAAAACTCAGTCCCTCTAGTTGTGAGAAACCGAGGACGGGGTAACGCACACAACTCAAAACCAACCCTACCAAGCCCAACGGGGCTCGGGGGCTCAAGACACCTAGGTCTGCGACCCCGAACTCACCCCATCCGGCTACGCCTGCACTCCAAATGCCTGGGGTCTGCGACCCCAAACTCGCCTCATCCGGCTACGCCTGCACTCCAAATGCCTGGGTCTGCGACCCCGAACTCGTCCCATCTAGCTATGCCTGCACTCCAAACGCCTAGGTCTGTGACCCCGAACTCACCCCATCTGGCTACGCCTACACACCAAAACGTCTGGGTCTGCAACCCTGAACTCGCCCCATCAAGATCCATGACTCCGACTCGCCCGATCCCATGGCGCGCACCGACGCCAGGATCCACGAGCTCCGTCTTGCTTGATCTCTAAACTAACCACCTCGACTGCACGAGCTGCACCGACGCCAGGATCCACGACCCCGACTCGCCCGATCCCACGGCGCGCACCGACGCCAGGATGCGTGAGCTCCGTCTCGTCCGATCCCACGGCGCAAACTCGCCCTATCAGGATCCACGACTCCATCTCGCCCGATCCCACGGCGCGCACCGACGCTCCGTCTCGTCCGATCCCTAAAAACTAAAAACACCTCGGCTACGCAACGACGCCTTGGTTGATGACTCCGTCTCGACTAAAAACACGCACACACGCCCACTGACAAAACCCCCCAGGCGATTCTGCCCAAATCGCCCGGGGGCTACACCCACGGGTCCGCCGTCAAGACAAAAAATCCCCTAGACAATTCTGCCCGAACCGCACGGGGGCTCGGGGGCTCCTGTCGGGTTCATAAACCCGGGGTCCCTCGCAGACCGGCTTTCCAACAAAGGCTCGGTCCAGCAGACAACGTTGCAAACAAACATGCAACTCATGGGCCGGCCCAAATACCTAAACGACAGGCCAGAAGAACGATCCAATCACCGACCGAAAGGCCTGGCCGAGGAGGAACGGCGCCCGCTTCCAACTCTGGCCCGTCTCTCCGACCGGAGCGCTCGCTTCAGTCTCCAGCCCGCCTCCGGACGACATCTCCGACCGGAAGGCTTGGCCAAACACCACTTCCGACTCCGACCCGCGTCTCCGACCAGAGGTGCGTCGAACCTTGCTCACTGCTCTTCTCCGACTGGCGCGGTCAGAGCCGACTGGGACCCACCGACCGGGGACGCCCGCTCGGTAAGGACCAGGAAACGGATGGAGAAAGTAAGGCAGAGCACACAAGTCAAACCGCAATACTGGGGACCGTACCCTGTACACCTGCAGAAACAGGACTAACCTAGCTGGCACGACAGAACCCAATAGTGTTGTAGGCACTGACATTTTTCCCTATAGTATTATGGACGCCATTAACTCCCATACGGTAAGGCTTCACCCACATGCTCTATATTATTACTCTATACCTCGTAATACTCTAAGAGGAGTAGCTCTTAATCAAGAGGTGAGGCAGCATCCTACTAGTAGTACAGTAGCATGGAGTACGTGACATGTGCATCGACCGGCTATCCTGACTTTCCTTGGTCGTTAAGCAAACTAGCACGATATGCGCGCTACGCTGCGCCGGTTTTTTTGAGGGAAAAAAACGGTTGGAAGAAGGAAAAAAAAGAGAAAAAAGAAAAAAAAATAAAACAATTTAGAAAGTAAAAAAAAATAAAAAAAACGAAAAGTGAACGGTGGCCAAACCCGTGAAAAGAAGGAAGGAAAAAAGGGGGAAAATTTTTAAAAAGAAAAGTGAACAGTGGTCGACGCCCCTGCGTCTGCGTCCAGGAATTCCTTCCTTGGATGTTAAAGAGAGTACTTATGAGACTTGATGGCACGCTGAGACCGCCATCCGAGACGACGAAGACCGTGTCTGACACGGTAGCACTCGGCCTCCCCCTCCCTCGCCCACGCCGGAGCCGACCCTGATTGCCGATTCGCTTTCCGTCCCTCGCCTCCATCTCCACGATGATGAAGAACAGGAAGAAGCGCAAGGTCACCTCCACGGCATCGTCGCCACTGCCCACCACTATTGACTCCCTTCCCGACGATGTAGTGGCAGACATCCTGCTCCGCCTGCCGTCCGCTGCCGCCATCTGCCGCGCCGTCTTCGCCTCCGAGCACTGGATCCGCGTCGCCTCCGGCTCGACCTTCCTCCGCCGCCTCCGCGACATCCACAACTACCCACTCCTGCTCGGCCACTTCGTGTCCCCCTACGGCCACGGCATCACCCCGCCTCACTTCTACCCCGCGCCCCTGCACTCGGAGGCGGACGGGCTCCTCGCCGCTATGGTCCGCCGCGGCGACTTCTTCTTGACCCGCCTCCAGGTCCAAGGTACCGGCCAGCACGTCCTCGAGGACTGCCGCCGCGGCCTCCTCCTCTTCTCCGACACGGGGACGCTCAGGGTGTTCGATCCAATGACTCACCGCGTGTCTTCGGTTGACCAACTGCCAAGACGCGGAGGCAGAGCCCCGGACCACCGCGGCCGCAGATTGTGTTTGCTCCCGAACGGCGATGACCCTCACGCGTTCCGTGTGATGTCGCTGCAGCACGGGAACGGCAAGAAGCTGGCTCGATTGGAGGTGTACTACTCCTGCACCAGAGCTTGGTGCGTCCTCTCAGGAGCTGGAACAGACAAGATACCAGCCAGGAGCCACATGGTCCAGATCTACCGCGGACATTATTCACCTGCCATGCACGCGGGCGACCGCATCTATTGGAAGTACGCCGTTGCAGATTCGCTTCTCTCGCTAGACACCGAGACGATGACGTTCTCCGACGTGCGTCTCCCTCCCGGCGTGTCTCGTCAGTCAGCTTACGCCGTTGGTGAGACAAAGGATGGCACCTGCTGCCTAGTTCGTGTCTCTGGATCTAGCCAGAGCAATCGACAAATGCAAGTATGGCGCTTCAAGGTTGGAGATGATCATGGGGGCAATGGGGATCAGATGTGGGAGTTGGAGCGACAAGTGCCACTAATCTTAGACTCTCCATCAGCATGTCTCAGTGGGTGTCAGGTCGGTGCAATTGTTGGCGGCATTGTGGTTCTCTACTTCAATAACTCGTCATCTTATCAACCTCACATTGCGTTTCGGCTCAAGAGCTTGAAGGTGGAAGCAGAGTTTACATGCCGTGGACTGGCACGCCCCTTTGTGATCGAGCCTCTCAAAGTGTTGTCATAATACAATCTAAGTTATTTTTGGGCTATCATGTCTTACCAATCCCCTCAGGTTGGTTGCATTCTTGTTTTGTCCTCTTTTTTTTTTTAATGTAAATTTAAGGTATGGTTGGTTGCATTCTTGTTTTGTCCTCTTTTTTTTAATGTAAATTTGTTTTGTCCTCTTTTTTTTAATGTAAATTTGTTTTGTCCTCTTTTTTTAATGTAAATTTAAGGTATGGTTGGTTGCATTCTTGTTTTGTCCTCTTTTTTTTATATGTAAATTTAAGGTATGGAGGAAACATTAGACACAAGAACCATTTGTCCACCATCAGCTTCAACCATACATGGTCTGCTGATATCTAGTCTAGTTTGTGTATTTGTGTAAAGGGATTAGGCAATACGAGCATTTATCTACAGAGTAAATCGGAGGATACAAAAGTCATGCATGTTTACATTTCTTTCAGCCATACAGTGGTTACTTTTCACAACTGCAACAAATGATAGTTAGATGTAAGTTCAACCTAGGATGTTACACTTTGTTGAGAATCCCTGGTATACTTGTTTGAAAATATCTAATATACCATGTAGAAAACAATCCTATGCACGGAGAAATTTAGCAGATCATGAAATGAGTTTTTGTTGACCAAAGAATAATTGACTAGGATTAAACATTGCTAACTATTTACCCTTGGCTACAAGTTATCTATCGCTATTGGATCCTGAGCCAAATTCTCTTTTAAGACACAAGATGTTTTGAAAAAAATCTATTTAACCTCCTTAACTATTGTTGCTCTTATACTTCACCCCCTCACCTTAAAATCAGGTGTTTTATCCCTTTATTAAAGTATTAAAAACTGTCTAAATAACCCGGGTGGGTTCGAAGGTTTTTTTTTTTGGCTAACGTGGCGAATTTCATGGATGATGATATAGCTGTGAGTCAACAAACAATAGAAAAAAGGTGTAACCACCTAACATATGGAGGGTTAACTATGTAACCCTCAACTATAAAGACAAAATTATAGGCACTAAAGTATCTAGTACCTTTCAAATGATCCTTGAGATGTTTTGGAAGGCATATTTTTGCGCAGCTGTTTTACCATTGTATCCCACCACAATAACAAAAATCACCTTCAAAAACCACTCATGAGGTTATTTAAACGGGTTCCAATACTTTAAGGAGTATGAAATATCTGTTTTTTTAAGTAAGAGGGTGAAGTAGATGATTAACTATAGTTAGAGGGTTGTTATTTTTTTCCGAACATGTTTGGAATACTAGAATTCATGTGTAAGAGTGAACAATGCATCACATAGATTATAATTCAAAAACTGGCTCAAAGGGATAGACCTCCCTGAGGCATTGCATTAGGGAGTTCTCAATTTGCAGCGTGGAGAAAAGCTCCCTAAAATCAGCAGCCTAGGACACATCTTGGCAAAGGGCCTTTTTTAGCCCCAGGTGGCTGGCACTACAGCTAAGTGTGGAACCACCATGCATTATCAATTTATTTAAGTGACATTGAGAAATTTCCCCATTGTATCCCAGTGTGTCTCATACTCTCATGTGACATAACTTCAGTGACATATAAGCGGCTGCCAAAAAGTTTCAGTGGCACAGTGAAAGGTCCTAATTCCTAGAGGGGGTGAATAGCCTAATAAAATCTTCTACAAATTACTAGAGCAAAGAGTTAGTCAAATATGAAGGGAAGCTTTTTGCTCTAGCTCTACTAAAAATAGTAAGCCACCTAAACCAACAAATAGTAAGCCACATAAACCGACAATTCTAGTTGCTATGATCACTATACACTCACAAAGGCTAAGTTGCTACTTGCCTAGACTAGTGAGCTAGCTAAACAACTAATTAACTAACTACAACTACACTAGTTACACTAACAAGCTACTCAAACTACTACTACCACATATGTATATAAATGTAAATGCAAGAGAGTGGTAGTGAGGTATACTGCATGTGGCAAGAGATGATCAATAAGAATACCAAGTGAATACTGGGAGAATTCCAATACACAATTGACACACGATTTTTCTCCCGAGGTTCACGTGCTTGCCGGCACGCTAGTCTCCGTTGTGTCGACCGTTCACTTGGTGGTTCCTGAGCTAATTGGCGCCACGTTAAGCCCTACACTAGGGTGCTGCAAGAACCTACCCACAAGTGAGGGCAGCTCAATGACACGAGTAATTTACTAGAGTACCTTTTGGCTCTTCGCCGGGAAAAGGTCAAGATCCGCACAAATCACCGAGAGATGGCCACAAACAATCACTAACTCGTGCCAAAGCTCCTCCGTTGCTCCAAGCCATCTAGGTGGTGACAGACACCGAGAGTAACAAAAAACGCAGTTCAAACGATCCCCAAGTGCCACTAGATGCAATCACTTAAGCAAATGCACTTTGGATGATTCCCAATCTCACTATGATGATAAATCAATGGAGGAGATGAGTGGAAGGTGTTTGCTTTAGCTCACAAGGATGTATCACTGATGAAAATATACAAGAGGATGAGCCCAAGCCGTCCCTCTTCTACTTATAGAGCTCAATGAACTCCACTAGCCGTTATGCTTCGGGGAGGGTCCGACCAACTCCAGCAGGGTCCAGACCACAGATCTGTGCCGCGTGTCCTAGCGTTCAACCTCGTTCACGGGATCTGGTCACAAAACGCCCGCGCCAACGTCTCTTAGCTTGCTTTGGACTGAAAGCTCTAGTTTGGTTTTGGTGAATTGATGAAACCCTAAGTGCTAACCTAGTTTATCAAGTGATCATGAGATAGGTAGCACACTCCAAGTAGTAAAGCAAATGAAGATCATAACATGATTATGATGATACCATGGTGATGATCAAGTGCTTGGACTTGGAAAGAAGAAAGAGAAAAACAAAAAGCTCAAGGCAAAGGTAAATTATAGGAGCTATTTTGTTTTGGTGATCAAGACACTTAGAGAGTGTGATCATATTTAAGTTTGATAGTCGCACTATTAAGAGGGGTGAAACTCGTATCGGAATGCGGTTATCAAAGTGCCACTAGATGCTCTAACTCATTGCATATGCATTTAGGATCTAGTGGAATACTAACACCCTTGAAAATGCTTGTGAAAATATGCTAACACATGTGCACAAGGTGATACACTTGGTGGTTGGCACATTTGAGCAAGGGTGAAGATGTTAGAGGTGAAAAGGAGTTAGTCTCACTGGTCACAAGGTGACCGGATGCTGGTCTTAGAGGGACCGGCGCGTCCGGTCAGTTGTAACAGCAAAGACGCTGGCATCGGTTAAACGACCGAACGCTGGGTCTTGGACTAACCGGACGCTGAGGTCCAGCGTCCGGTCCTGTTGTCGGGCAGCGCAGAGAAAAGTCACTGAGTGACCGGATGCTTGCAGGGTCCGGTCAAGCATGACCGGACGTGTTTGGTCGAAGAAATTCATTTCTGGAACCTTACTAGAAACGACCGAACGCTGAAGGCTGAGCATCTGGTCAGTTTGTGCGCTACATCTGGTCAATAGATGACCGTTGAAATCTAACGAACAGTATTTGAAGCAGGGGACATGTGGCGTGTATCACGTGATCGGACGCTGAGGGCCAGTGTTTGGTCGATCGGACCAGAGCGTCCGGTCACCCCGCGCTATGCCCAGTGAAGGGGTACAACGGCTCTATTTCATGGGGGCTTCTATTTAAGCCCCATGGCCAGTTGAAGCTCACACCTTTGGCCATTTTCATTGACATAGCAACCTTGTGAGCTTAGCCAAAGCCCTCCCACTCATCTCCATCATTGATTCATTATCTTTGTGAGATTGGGAGAGAATCCAAGTGCATTGCTTGAGTGTTTGCATCTAGAGGCACTTGGTGTTCGTGTTTTGCTGCGGGATTTGCTTGTTACTCTTGGTGGTTGCCACCACCTAGACGGCTTGGAGCAGCAAGGATCGTTGAGCGGAGGGTGGTGATTGTCTTCGGCTCCAATCGTGGTGATTGTGAGGGGTTCTTGACCTTTCCCTGGCGGAGAGCCAAAAGATACTCTAGTGGATTGCTCGTGGCTTGTGTGATCCTCATCTTGTGTTGGTTGTGCGGCACTCTATTGAGGGTTTGGTGTGTGAAGCCAATTAGCGCGTGAACCTCCAAGTGAGTGAATCGCCACAACGAGGACTAGCTTGCCGGCAAGCAAGTGAACCTCGGTAAAAAATCATTGTGTTCATCATTGATTTCGAGGTGATTGGTCTTCATTGTTATTCATCCTTGTGATTGATTGGTTCCTCCATCTACATGGCAGTATAACCTTCTTGATCACTCTCTTTACATTACCGCAAACTAGTTGTCAAGCTCTTTAGTGTAGCTAGTTGTGAGAGCTTGCTTACTTGGTTAGTGTGGCTCTTTAGTTAGCCTTTGAGAGCACACTAACATAGGATAGTGTCATAACTTTTGTGTGAATAGACATTATCTAAATTAGAATTGTGGTAGGTGGCTTGCATGTTGAGTAGGCTAGCGCAACACTTGCTTCGCCTCATAATTGTCTAACCATTTTGTTAAGTGTTGTTGTAGAAATTTTTATTAGGCTATTCACCCCTCTCTAGCCATTAGGACCTTCCAAGTGGTATCAGAGCAGAGGTCACCGTGATTTGAGGCTTAACAACCTTCGGTGTAAAAATGGCTCAAATCAACAACACAAAGAAGCCACCCCAATTTGATGGCTCCAACTATCCCTATTGGAAGGCTAAGATGACAACTTATATCAAGTCAATCAATAGGAAGGTTTGGAAGGTGGTAGAAACAAAGATTGAGATAGAAGATGAAGAGGCTCCCACCACTGCCGAAGAGATGCTACTCCAAAATAATGACATTGCTCTTAGTGCCATCCATGATGCTTTGGATGAAAGAACATTTGAGCAAATCAAGAACATTAAGAGAGATCATGAGGCATGGAAGAAATTGGAAGAATCATTTGAGGGCACTCAAGCCGTGAAGGGTGCAAAGGCATATATTCTCAAAGAGAAGTTTGCAAGCTTCAAGATGAAGGAGGATGAGAGTGTGCTAGATATGTTCCATAGGCTTCAAGTTCTTATCAATGATCTCAAAGCACTTGGAGAAGAGGTGAAGGATAAGGACTTCTCCTATAAGTTCTTGAGATGTTTGCCTTCAAGATTTGGCACATTGGTCACTATTCTAGTAAGGAGTGGTTTGAATACCATGACACCGAACCAAGGGTTGGGAGACATCATGACCGATGATACATATAGAGATGAAGAAGAGAAGGAAAAAAAGAAGGAGAAGAAAGATGAGAAGAAGGATGAGAAGAAGAAGGGTGTGGCATTCAAGGCCACATCATCCAAGGACAAAGCTAAGCAAGAAACATCAAGTGAAGAAGATGAATCTTGGGATGATGATGATGATGAGAAGATGGTCCTCTTTGTGAAGAGATTTAGCAAGTTCATGGTGAAGAAGGGCTACCATGCTAGAAGAAAGAAGTCTTCATCCAAGAACAAAGAAGAGTCAAGAAGGTGCTTCAAATGTGGAAGCAAATATCATCTTGTTGCTCAATGCCCATACAATAGCGACAATGATGATGACAACAAGAACAAGAAGAAGGACAAAAAGGAAAAGAAAGAGAAGAAGGACAAGATGGCCTTCAAGAAGAAGAAGGGTGGTTCATATGTGATCACTTGGGATAGTGATGCTTCCTCAAGTGATGATGATGATAGTGATGATAATAAGACCACCAAGAAGAAGGCATTTGCAAGCATTGCTATCAATGAGAAGCCTTATCTCTTCGACAATCCATCATGTTTCATGGCTAAGGCCACTAAGGTACAAATTTGTGATGATGGAAGTGATGAGGAACATGATAATGAAAATAAAAATGAAAATGATAGTGATAGTGATGATGATGAACCTACTAAGGATGAATTATTTGACATGCTAGAAGATGCTAGAGAACACTTTGACATCAAGAGAAGGGAATGCAAAAGCTTGCGTAAGGAACTAAAAGCCCTTAAGCAAGCCTTTGATGAGCTCAATGCATCTCATGAGAGGCTAGAGAAAGCCAATGAGAAGCTTGGCAAAACTCATAAAAAGCTTGAAAAGGCTCATTCATCTTTGCTTGATGAGCAAAATAAAAAGAAGCATGTTAAAACTTGCAATGTAGGTTTAACTTGTGATATAATTGATGAATCACTATCTATGCCTATCATTGTTCCTCCCACTAACCCTTCTTTTAGCACTTCTACTTCATCTAGTAGTGATGGTCTCACTTGTGATGCCTCACTAATAGTTGAGAATGAGAACCTAAAGAAGGAGGTCAACAAGCTCACTCACACCTTGGCTAAGGCGTATGGTGGTGAGGACCGCTTGCTTATGTGCTTGGGTAGCCAAAGAGCTTCTCTCTACAAAGAGAGATTGGGCTATACCCCCAAAAAAGGCAAGACGACCTTTGCACAAGACTAGTTTTGTGAAGAATAATAGTCGGTTTTGCACTAGTTGCAAGCAAGTGGGTCATAGAGAGCAAGAATGCAACAACAAGACCAAAAATGCTAATGTATCATCCATAAAGCTTGATTCATGCTATATGCTTACTAAGGGTACAAATGGTGTGAAGGCTAAGTTCATTGGTAAACCATGGATGGGCTTAAAGAAGAAAGCCATTTGGGTACCAAAGAGTTTAGTGACTAACCTTCAAGGACCCAAGCAAGTTTGGGTACCTAAAAAGAATTGATCTTCTTTTATAGGTCAATTACAAAGTCGGAGGAAGGCATTGGGTTCTTGATAGTGGGTGTACTCAACACATGACCGGTGATGCAAGAATGTTCAACTCAATCAACACCAATGGCAATGATGGTTATGATAGTATCACATTTGGTGACAATGGCAAAGGCAAGGTCAAAGGGCTTAGTAAGATAGCAATATCCAATGACATGAGCATATCCAATGTGTTGCTAGTAGAAAGCTTGAACTTCAATTTGCTATCTATGGCTTAATTGTGTGATCTTGGATTCAAATGCATATTTAGGGTAGATGATGTAGAGATCATAAGTGTAGATGGCTCTAATTTGATCTTCAAAGGTTTTAGATATGAGAATCTATACTTGGTTGATTTCAATGCTAGTGAAGCTAAATTATCTACATGCTTGTTCACTAAGTCTAACATGGGTTGGTTATGGCATAGAAGGCTTGGTCATGTTGGAATGAAACAATTAAATAGATTGGTTAAGCATGACTTAGTTAAAGGCTTGAAAGATGTTGTGTTTGAAAAGGATAAGCTTTGTAGCTCTTGTCAAGCCGGCAAACAAGTTGGAAACACCCATCCTAAGAAAAGCATGATGAGCACTAGTAAAGCATTTGAGTTATTGCACATGGATTTATTTGGGCCAACACAATACACTAGTATCGGTGGAAACAAATATGGCTTTGTGATAGTGGATGACTACACTAGATACACATGGGTATTCTTTCTAGTGGACAAAAGTGATGTATTTGCAATATTCAAATTATTTGTCAAAGGCATTCACAATGAGTTTGAAACAACCATTAAGAGAGTTAGAAGTGACAATGGTAGTGAGTTCAAGAATACTAGAATTGATGAGTTGTGTGATGAATTTGGAATTAGACATCAATTCTCGGCCAAGTACACTCCACAATAAAATGGCCTTGTTGAGAGGAAGAATAGAACACTCATTGATATGGCAAGGTCTATGCTTAGTGAGTACAATATGAGTCAATCTTTTTGGGCCGAACTATCAACACGGCTTGCTATTGTAGCAACCGCCTCTATTGTCACCCATTGAAAGAGAAGACACCATATGGGCTCTTGAATGTTAGAAAGCCCAATATTGCATATTTTCGGGTCTTTGGTTGCAAATGCTATATCTTGAAGAAAGGGACAAGATTGGGCAAGTTTGATAAGAAATGTGATGAAGGATTCCTACTTGGGTACTCAACCACTAGCAAAGCATATAGAGTTTGGAATTTGGATAGTGGTACTCTTGAGGAAGTTCATGATGTTGAATTTGATGAAACCAAGGGTTCACAAGTAGAGAATGAGAACTTGGAAGATGTTAGAGGCATTCAACTTTCAAATGCCATGAAGAATATGGATATTGGTGAATTGAGGCCTAAGCAAGTGAATGATGATGAAGATGATCAAGTGCAAGTGCTCTCTAACTCAAATGTGCAAGATGATACAAATCAAGCTAGTACAAGTGGCTCTCATGACAATGAACAAGATCAAGTGGCTAGTACATCATCTCAACTCAATGATCAAGCAAGTGCAAGCAATCAAGTTCCAATCCTCCAACCAATCAATATTGCAAGAGATCATCCTTTGGACACTATCATTGGTGATATTTCTAGAGGTGTGCAAACTAGATCAAGATTGGCATCATTTTGTGAACACTTCTCATTTGTGTCATCCATTGAACCAAAGAAGATAGATGAAGTATTGAAGGATATTGATTGGGTGAATGCTATGCATGAAGAATTGAATAACTTCACAAGAAATCAAGTATGGGAGTTGGTAGAAAGACCAAAGGGACACAATGTGATTGGAACCAAATGGGTTTTTAGAAACAAGCAAGATCAAGATGTGATAGTAGTAAGGAACAAAGCAAGATTGGTAGCACAAGGCTATACACAAGTTGAAGGTCTTGACTTTGGAGAAACATATGCCTCGGTTGCTAGATTGGAAGCAATTAGAATCTTGCTAGCATATGCTTGTGCCCACAACATCAAGCTCTATCAAATGGATGTTAAGAGTGCATTTCTCAATGGCTACGTCAATGAAGAAGTATATATTGAGCAACCTCCTGGTTTTGAAGATGGCAAGAAGCCCAACCATGTGTACAAGTTGAAGAAAGCATTGTATGGCTTAAAGCAAGCACCTAGAGCATGGTATGAGAGATTGAGGGATTTTCTACTCTCTAAAGGGTTCACAATGGGTAAGGTTGACACCACTCTTTTCATCAAGAAGATTAGAAAAGATCTATTTATGTTGCAAATATATGTTGATGATATTATTTTTGGATAAACTAATCAAGACTTTTATGAAGAATTTGGAAAAATGATGGCCAATGAGTTTGAGATGTCCATGATTGAAGAATTGAGTTACTTCCTTGGTCTTCAAATCAAGCAATTGAAAAATAGTACATTTGTGAGTCAAGGCAAGTATATCAAGGACATAATCAAGAAGTTTGGCATGAGTGATAGCAAAGTCATTAGCGCACCAATGGGAACAAATGGTAACTTAGATAGTGATGCAAGTGGCAATATGGTGGATCAAAAATTGTATCGGTCAATGATTGGAAGCCTACTCTATGTGACCACATCAAGGCCGGATATCATGTTTAGTGTATGCATGTGTGCAAGATTTCAAGCCTCACCAAGAGAAAGTCATTTGAAGGCTACAAAGAGAATATTGAGGTACTTGAAGCATACACCAAATGTTGGTTTGTGGTTCCCAAAGGAGCAAAGTTTGAGCTAGTTGGTTACTCTGACTTGGATTATGCGGGATGCAAGGTTGAAAGGAAGAGCACCTCAGGAACATGTCAATTGTTGGGAAGATCACTTGTTTCATGGTCATCAAAGAAGCAAAATAGTATTGCATTATTAACCGTCGAAGCCGAATACATATCCGCTGGTAGTTATTGTGCACAAGTACTTTGGATGAAGGCCACTTTGAGTGACTTTGGAATCAAGTTTAAGAAAGTGCCATTGCTATGTGACAATGAGAGTGCAATCAAGTTGACCAACAATCCAGTTCAACATGCAAGAACAAAGCACATTGATGTCTGCCACCATTTCATAAGAGATCACCAACAAAAAGAGGACATTTGCATTGAGAGTGTAGGCACCAAAGATCAACTTGCCGACATATTCATCAAGCCATTGGATGAGAAAAGGTTTTGCAAGCTAAGGAATGAGTTGAACATATTGGATTTCTCAAATATGTGTTGATGCACCCCCCCACTTATATGACATGCCTCTCCTTCGAGCAATCCAAGGTAAAAGTTGATTGGCATGACATATGCCCTTGCTAAGGAGATGTTTAATGCATCTAGTCATCTCTCCATTTTATTAGGCTCATTCATAAAAATCAAATGAATTTGATGTTTATATGGTATCACTATTGCTTCTATGCTTGACTTAATCTAATGGTAGCATATGACATATTTATGGGCTTGTAAACCTAGTGTTTGATCTAGAAAATGAGCTCTAAGTGTTTAACTCAACATGGTACAAGATAACCCATATTTGGAGGTGTGAAGAAGCTTATCCTTGGATCAAACCGAGTTAAATATCTTTGGTAAATGATCTAGATTGGACCAAGTTTGGGAAAATGATCCTCACCCCATTGATTGACATTGATAATCTCTACCTATCTATATTTTAAACCTTTGTGGTCATTGATGACAAAGGGGGAGAAATAGTGCACAAAGATAGTGAAAAGACAATACAAAGGGGAAGAGAAATAAAGATACAAGTGACAGGGGGATAACTTGTCATAAGGGGAGAGATATGATAAAAGGAAAGGGATCAATTAAAACTTTGAGCACACAAGTAGGGGGAGCAAGCTCATGAACTTGTATGGTGCATTTGAATGTGCATCTCATATGTTTGCTTGCATGGCACAAGTTTTAAATCTCAACATCCATGCTTGTGTGGTGTATGCTAGTTGTAGGTTTAAATGATGAAATGAAAAACTAGCATGCATAGGATATCTAATGATTTCATTTCCAAGTGTTTCCAAGTAGTATAGAGCTAACCATGGTGCTAAGGATGGTATAATGGTGCACTCCGATTGGTATCATGCTTCAAAGGTCCATCTTTTATACCTTAGCATCATTTGGTAGATATTGACTCCTATATTTCCTATCTAAGCATATGTGCAAGCTTCAATCCAAACTCTTAGCACATATGTAGGGGGAGCAATTGCTACCATATGGGGTTCATGAAACTTGTCTATATCCTTTTACACATGGTAAATATGCTTGGGCAAGCAACATGGATTCAATTGAATTTCAATTCATATCTTTGTGAAAGGGTTGTCATCAATTACCAAAAAGGGGGAGATTGAAAGCTCTAGTTTGGTTTAGGTGAATTGATGAAACCCTAAGTGCTAACCTAGTTTATCAAGTGATCATGAGATAGGTAGCACACTCCAAGTAGTAAAGCAAATGAAGATCATAACATGATTATGATGATACCATGATGATGATCAAGTGCTTAGACTTGGAAAGAAGAAAGAGAAAAACAAAAAGCTCAAGGCAAAGATAAATTATAGGAGCTATTTTGTTTTGGTGATCAAGACACTTAGAGAGTGTGATCACATTTAGGTTTGATAGCCGTACTATTAAGAGGGGTGAAACTCATATCGGAATGTGGTTATCAAAGTGCCACTAGATGCTCAAACTCGTTCCATATGCATTTAGGATCTAGTGGAATACTAACACCCATGAAAATGCTTGTGAAAATATGCTAACACATGTGCATAAGGTGATACACTTAGGGGTTGGCACATTTGAGCAAGGGAGAAGATGTTAGAGATGAAAAGGAGTTAGTCTCGCTGGTCTCAAGGTGACCAGACGCTGGTCTCAGAGGGACCGGCGTGTCTGGTCAGTTGTAACAGCGAAGACGCTGGCGTCGGTTAAATGACCGAATGCTGGGTCTTGGACTAACCGGACGCTGAGGTCCAGCGTCCGGTCCCATTGTCGGGCAGCGCAGAGAAAAGTCACTAAGTGACCGGATGCTTGTAGGGTCTGGTCAAGCATGACCAGACGTGTCCGATCAAAGAAATTCATTTGTGGAACCATACTAGAAATGACCGGACGCTGGAGGCTGATCGTTCGGTTAGTTTGTGCGCTGCGTCCGGTCAACAAATGATTGTTGAAATCTAACGAACAGTATTTGAAGCAGGGGACATGTGGCGTGTATCATGTGACCGGACGCTGAGGGCCAGTGTCCGGTCGATTGGACTGGAGCGTCCGGTCACCCCGCCCTGTGCCCAGTGAAGGGGTACAACGGCTCTATTTCGTGGGAGCTTCTATTTAAGCCCCATGGCCGGTTGAAGCTCACACCTTTGCCCATTTTCATTGACATAGCAACCTTGTGAGCTTAGCCAAAGCCCTCCCACTCATCTCCATCATTGATTCATCATCTTTGTAAGATTGGGAGAGAATCCAAGTGCATTGCTTGAGTGTTTGCATCTAGAGGCACTTGGTGTTCGTGTTTCGCTGCGGGATTTGCTTGTTACTCTTGGTGGTTACCGCCACCTAGATGGCTTGGAGCAGTAAGGATCATCGAGCGGAGGGTGGTGATTATCTCCGGCTCTGATCGTGGTGATTGTGAGAGGTTCTTGACCTTTCCTCGGTGGAGAGCCAAAATGTACTCTAGTGGATTGCTCGTGGCTTATGTGATCCTCATCTTGTGTTGGTTGTATGACACCCTATTGAGGGTTTGGTGTGTGAAGCCAATTAGCGCGTGAACCTCCAAGTGAGTAAATCGCGACAACGAGGACTAGCTTGCCGGCAAGCAAGTGAACCTCGGTAAAAAATCATTGTGTTCATCATTGATTCCAAGGTGATTGGTCTTCATTGTTATTCATCCTTGTGATTGATTGGTTCCTCCATCTACATGGTGGTATAACCTTCTTGATCACTCTCTTTACATTACCGCAAACTAGTTGTCAAGCTCTTTAGTGTAGCTAGTTGTGAGAGCTTGCTTGCTTGGTTAGTGTGGCTCTTTAGTTAGCCTTTGAGAGCACACTAACATAGGATAGTGTCATAGCTTTTGTGTGAATAGACATTATTTAAACTAGAATTGTGGTAGGTGGCTTGCATGTTGAGTAGGCTAGCGCAACACTTGCTTCGCCTCATAATTGTCTAACATTTTGTTGTGTTGTTGTAGAAATTTTTATTAGGCTATTCACCCCCTCTAGCCATTAGGACCTTCCATGGACCAGACCAACTCACTGGCGTCCAGACCCTTGCGTCTCCTAGGTCTGGAGCGGTCTAGAGAGGCTCAAAAGCCTCCGGACGGATTTGTTTTAATTTTCACACTTTTTGAAAACTAATTTTAAATCTAACACTGCCTGTTTTTTTAAAACTAACACTTTTGGCCATGTTTATTGCCCTGGCGTGGCCAAATGCTTGTGTCACACCATGCATGGTGGCGCGGCAGAGGGCTGATGTGACGGCGATCGGAATCGCTGACCGTTGACGTGGCAGGGCCTGCCACGCCACCGACCTTGGCGCGGCAGTGCCGCTCTCTGATCTGTGGCGCGATAGAGCCAAATAAAACCCTACGGCCAGTCCTGCCTACCCGAGCAGCAAGCCTGCCTGGCCCCCGCGCCCGCCGCCTGCCCGACGGTACCTAGACGGTTTAATCGGAACGCGTCGCGCTGATAGTGGGAGTTATTCTAAGTATTGCTTGACGTAAAATCAATAGTGGATTTGTTTCTGCCTTTTGTTGAATTTTTGTCACGGCCGAATAGAGAATGTGATAAGCCAATGATTTTTTTCGTCTTTCATAATACGGTTAACCACCATGTTAACTAATCAATTACGAAAAATTTGATCGGATTGAAACGAATATTTTTAAGGGAACTTATTTATTTGGCTTTTTGGCCCCATATTGTAGGATCGGTGGCGACATGACCATGGACCCTGGCTTCCTCGACCCCTCGTGCAAGATGCCGGCCACCGGCGTTGGGATACCCCATGACTGTCGGTTTCTGAACTAGTTGCTACTTAATCTCGCATGCAGTGATGCCGCGACGCATTGAAACGAATATGAAGCAAATAAATGAAGTCCGTGCACAAGTTGACAAGCTACCATGTAACATTTTCATTGGTTTGGCATAAGTTCGACATAACATAATCAACTAAGCCTGCAAGTTTTGGATGCCAATAATAGTTCGACCTAACAAACTAAGACCCAGTAGTGTAAGGATCCCTCGGACGCCTCTGTCTCTTCGGATTTGTTGGCAACATATTGGGAGTGTAGGCAACGTCTATGTGGTCGCGTCGCCGGTGCATACGGCTTGTACCCTGCAAGTATATGATATGCACGATTATTTAGAATTCTTTATGATCGTTAGTTCATGTAGCCTACGTATTTAAAGAAACTACCTTTGTTAGTATCTCTGAGGCTCCTTGGGTACCAAGCAGGGCACCACCTAGCTGAGACATGCCGATCTTGTCCTACGACCAATCATCCCACTGGTCGTGCTGTCTGCGGAAGCCCGGGGGTCGTCGTCGTCGTCATCGTCGTCCTCGTCATCCTCGGTTGCAGGATCCTTCCTAGCGCTATGATGTGGTGGTGTACGCACTGCGGAAGTGGCACCTGTCATCGGTTGAGAAGAGTTGGCTGGTGTCCTCAAAGAGGCTGAAGACGTGCCACCCGATCGCGCCGGGAGTGGCGGTTCCTCATAAGGAGTGTCCATGCAGCTCAGCTTCTGAGCTTGCTTCCTACAGCTCTTCTTCACCTTCTACATAAATAGACGTTAAAGTTAGTGCATTTCCCAAATGCATATACACTAAAGAAACATTTTTGGAACAGACTAGTTTATGTTTACCTCCACAAAAGCCATGAGAACGCCTGGCCCCTGCCCTCTAGACTCGTGAAGCTAGAACGCTGCTTCGTTGGACATCCTTGACAATTGTGTCGCCTAGGTATAGAAACACGGTTGGACAGTTTTAGTACATATACTTAATACCAAAAGGATAACAAATTGTACCATTCAAGTATCTTACCACGTATCTTTGAAGCGGGGCTCTCTGTAGCTGTGTGTCCTCCCTAGTGGTAACGTCGTACACATCTTCGATGACATCTTCCTTTGAGTCCTCGTCAATCGCCTCCTCAGTGTACGGGGGCTTGATATGTGTCCTCGTAGACCTGTGAAGCCACCGCAGGTACTCGTCGAAGGTATGCTGGACGTGTGGAGGACCCGCATGGACCAGCTGCCGTTCCCTGGTCTCCCACAAGAGGATGTGCGCATTGTGTCACGCGCCAATCCTTGGTCTTGTACCTCTTCCTACGGTCATATCTGCAACAAAACGATGTTAGTTGTACCACGCACACCTCTGAATTATAGCTTTGTTATTAATCGATAACGCACCCATGCAATCCTTGGTTGGTGGAGTAAAGCAGTGGTGGGCAGCCTGTCATTCTTCCAAATTGTCTGTAGACCCTGATAGGCAAGTGAATCTCGACCACGTGGAAGAAAATAAGAGAGACATTGCAGCGATACTCCTCCGACTCATCCCTAGTGACATGACTGAGATAGTACTGGAGCTCTAGAGCATCCCAAGGACACCAATGCACCTGAACATTTCGTAACTGAGTTAGGTTGTGATATAGTGTACATCGAACAAGACACATGTATGATAGTAAAGAGAGCGTAACCTAGTGCTGTGTCAGGACGTCGAGACCGTCCGTGTACTCCCTATACTTACGCCTCGCATTCTCTCTAACTAACTCTGATTCTGTCCAGATAAACAGAGTTGTAGGGAGTGTATCCTGCCCGTTCCATTACTGCATTGAACACGATAATGAATTAGCCATTAATAAACTCATCATATGTAACCATATCGAAGAATATAATGAACCGAAGTACTTACCGGTAAACCAGTATTAAGGGGCATCCCAACGGGCCATCATAACCAACACCAAACCTAGAGTAGGTATGGGTAATCCCCAAGGTTCGCATACCCTGAGGTGCGACGACAGGCAACACATAGCTGTCGATACGTCCATGCCAGACCTGTACTGCCCTAGCTGTACGCCGCTATGTTCTCCCACGGCTGACGTAGTATGTCAAGGAAGATCTAGCTGATGGTGTTGTCCGAGACGTCTGGGAAGAGGAAAGCACCAAGAAAGTGCCAGAGCCACACTCGAGCGAACCTGTCGATCAGAGCCTCCTCAGCCTGTGGGTCCAAGTAATCAAAGCGCTCTGTGATCCAGGACGATAAAACACCAGAACTTTTCTTAAAATTGACCAAAGAAAATGAGACCCAATGGCTGCAGGAAAGCAATGCAAGTATTAAATAGGCTTGAATTTCTCACTTATTTTTCTTGGAAGCCTCGTCGTCCGGTGGAAGAAAGCCAGTAAACTGAGCCACCAGCTCCCTCCAGTGATCGTTGTCAACTATCCCTGTCACTGAAAGTCCCCCCAACCGAAGGCCAAAATAGCCTTCATGTCCTGCATGGTCAAGGTCATCTTGCCATAAGGTAGGTGCAACATGTGAGTCTCAAGCCTCCACCTGTTATAAGAATAGAACGACAGTTAGTTGCCTCAAATTTGTTACAAAAAAGTTTACGTACAAAGAATGCACTCGCACCTGTCTACAGCTGCAGTAAGTAGTGCTGGGTCAAGGGGCGAAAGACCGTGGTTGACAACACAAACAAGCTCGAGGAAGCTGGCACGCCGTATGTACGGCGCGTAACGCTCGTCCCACTGGTGCGTCCTGGTGTGTATTCGGGGCCTCAAAGTAGGCAAGATCACCTCTACGTCGTTGTCACTCAAGATGTATACTCGGTGCTGGTCGTCGTACTCCACCTCAAGAATGGGGTACAACGGGTACTGCGTGGGAGGGACCATCCTGTTATAAATTGATAAACAAAGCGTTAGAGTATTCAAATTAAGATTATATAGTATTGCAAAATTTGAACTACTTGTTATGCAATACAAACACAATATGAAAGCATACGTATATATTCAAAGTAACATTAACAGACATATCACGCACTAGTAACATAAACAACTTCACTCGGAATATAAGCATTTGACGAAACTTCATAAAGTCATCAAAATCTACGTATCGCGCACTAGTAAGTACCGATATTTGTAAACTAGTATCTATACCCAAAATTCCTACCGAAATAACTAACTATAAACTAAATAATAAATACCTAATCAATCCCTAAACCCAAAATCCTAACTATACTAAAACACACAACCTCAAACCAAAAACTACATACGTAAATCACAAACAAATTCACTAACTTAACTATCCTAAATCACTAACTATCGTAAATCAATAATAATCATAAAACCCTAACTATCCTAAATTACTAACTATCCTAAATCACTAATTATCCTAAATCAATAATAATCAAAATAACATGAAATCGAGAGGGAGGTACCTTATGAGCGGGCGGCCTTGACGCGTCGACGTTCGTGACGCGGCTGGCGCAGGCGCAGTTTGGGGAGTGGGTGGGCGCGGCATGGGCGGGCGCGCGTGGCCGCGTGTGGGCGCTGGCGGCGGGCGCTGTGCGGCGGCGGGGCGCGTACGGCTGGCGGCGGGCGCGTGCGGCTGGCGGGCGGGCGGGCAGGCGTGCGTGCGTGCGGGCGGGCTCGCTCGTGATATTTATTTGGCCCTGTCGTGCCATGCGCCGTGGTGCGGCACTGCCGCACCAAGATCGGTGGCGCGGCAGAGCCCTGCCACGTCAACGATCGCGATTCCAGTCGCCGCCTTGTCAGCCCTCTGCCGCGCCACCATGCATGGCGCGGCACAGCCATTTGGCCGCGCCAGAGTAATAGACGCGGCCAAAAGTGTTAGTTTAAAAAAAATAGGCTATGTTAAATTTAAAATTAGTTTTCAAAAAAGTGTTAAAATAAAAAAAATTCTCCGGACGTAGTTTGGACCCGGCCTCTGGACCAACTCCCAGGGTCCTGACTAGGGATGAAAACGAATCGGATACGTACGGATATCACCGATATTACATTTGTTTTCATATTTCTGTCCGGATTCGGATTCGAATACGGATAGTGTCAACTATGTCGGATAGGATATGATTGGATATCGACATCATAAATGTGCGATTTAAGTATTCGGATACAGATACGGATACGGTATCGGATGTTGGATATCCGGACTCGGATACGGACAGATCTCAACCCCTCTAAACGAATTCGGTCGGAAAATATCCGTACCGTTTTCATCCCTAGTCCTGAGTCACCCAGGTCGCCTCCACGATGCGCCACGTCACTTGCTACACTGTGCTCCGCAGCCGGACTCGCCGAGCATGGTCCGGACCTACTGCTCTCCTGGGTCCGGAGCCAGCCAGTAGCAGGGCTGCCCTCGCAGAGTCCCAACCAGACCCGGCCAAGAAGGCCGGACCTGCTCGGGGGTCGGAAGCTTTCGACTCCTGCTGCTCTAGATGGTTTGTCTATTAGAGCAGAATACCGACGAAAAACAATGAATTTCCGTAATATAATAAACAGGCCAATAGAGGCTTTGTGGAATGACGAGCTCATTCGCATCCGTCTCCGGTTCCACTCAGCCAGGTAATCCCAACATCATATCAGCTGAGCTGAAAGTTCATGAGAATCTTGGCCACCAGGTTCAGATATGTGCTGCACAAGACCCTGCTGCAACCTGCAATTGCCTCGCATGTGTGATCGTCATCTCGCTCATTCGGCTTGCACCGTATTGCTTGTGCTTGGATCGGCTCCAGTTGTCCGTCTGTTGTTTTTATAAGAAGTCTAGCAGGTATTTTTTGAGAATTACATAAGTCCAAACGCACACACTCAACATGCACGCACTCACCTCTATAAACATACGTACCCAAACTCTACCCTCATAAGCATATCCGAAAGACTATGCCGGCACATTTTGAGACTGACGAAGTCACCACAGGTGCCTCATTGTTGATGGGAACGTCGTTTACCACTGAAAGCACAACGTCCTTAAATCCTAAAATAAATTCATGAAAATACGAACGTCCGTGCCAAGTCAAGGACTTAAACTCGTGTGGGCAGCTTTCACCACAAGGAGTCTAACTAACTCAGTTGCATATATATAGTACTGCATATTTGGCTTCATGGCCCAGCATATTGCATACTCAGCCAGGTAATCAAA